>NC_041364.1:3899975-4002475 GCF_900634415.1 Cottoperca gobio
TATATATATATATATATATATTATATATATATTTTTTTTTATGCTGTTATGATCGTGATTTATTACGAATTCAATAAACTCCTCTTCTTGAAGGTGCAACAAGTGACAGTGAGTCACTCGATTCTGTCGAAATATCCGCGCCAGAGTCCGACATCGCCACTTCTGCCGTGCTGTCTGTGTATCCAACTGGTGGACTGTTTTCTACTTGTGACGTCAGAACACGGCGTCGGGTGTTTCCGGTAGCGGCAATGTAAACATCGGTGGTCGACATACTAAATCGTGATTTATTAAATACTGCGATCATTGTGTCATAAAGAACACATCATTTTACAACACAAATAGCATTTACTATCATCAGTAGAATCATGTTTATCATTTCGTAGGCCCTTGAAGTAATCACAGGGAAAGTAAAATCATTTTCCTTTTCTGTGCAGTACATTTACACAACAACAGGACAACTGGCTGCTACTGAGCACGTTAGCTGTCGTGTGATTGAGTCAGTGACCTTCCAGCCAACTTTACAGATACTGGACTGTTGAACTCAACACGGACTTCATTTCCATCAGACAAACGTTGTGTAAAAGGTAGAGTCAGTTTATTCAGACGCAAATGTCTATTCAGAGTGGAGGTCAGACCTGGCACAGGCTAAGTATTCACAGCAATGCCGCAGCAGGAAACCAAACGCTAACAGCACAGAGGAGGCAGCCCTCCTCCAAAACTACTGACAGGTCTCTCTCTCCGTGTTTCCAGGACGATTCAGCCGCTTTATCTCGCCTGAGGCTCAGAGGAGACTCAGACTGACACATCCCAGCTGCTTCTCTGCACTAGCTGCAGACAAAATAACAAACTGCCAACCGGCGAAGATGTGCGAAGGGATGCTTACTGTGCCCTTAAGGATTTATGCCCTGGTCTCTTTGAAGTGTTGCTGCAGTCTCAGTAATTGTCTGGCCTTTGTGGACTAATTGCTTGTCTGCTGCACCGTGGCATTGCTGAAAGGAGGACTCACTTTTTAAAATAAAATAAAAGGGGGTGCTGTCTTCAAGAGCTGCTGGTTTGAAATAGAGACATCATTGGCTGTGCGGTGCTCCCGTTTCCTCAACATACCTTAGAAATGCCAAAAAAACAAAGAACACCTCTCAAATGTGTGTTAGGCTACAAAACACTAAAACACAAGCAGTGTGGAATTCAGACTAACTACTAATATTATTATTACTGCTACAAAATCTATTAGAAGGACTACAACTACTTTAAGTAGCACAACAACACAAACTGCTACGACTACACTGAACCCAGAAACAGAAGCCAGAGAGTGTGAAATTATCCAATAACTACCGATACGTTAACGTCTTTACTACGACCTAATATCACAAAGTACACATTTGCCTCAGTTGGCTTTACAGACTGTACAACATACGACACCCTCTGTGCAAATATGTATGTGTATAGTACCTTTCTTCCTTCTCAGACGAAGCACTTTACAATGTGCGTCTCAGTACCTTTCATACACTGATGATGCTGCCATGCAAAGGTGCTGGCCGGCCCATCGGGAGCTACTTGGGGTTAAGGGTCGTGCTCAAGGACAATTCAACATGCAGACAGAAGCAGCAGCAGCAGCCCTATGTACAAATCAAACATAACAATCATCCGTGCACTGCTGAATGCATTATCACTCATCGCTTGTTAGCGCCAACTCAGCAAAATGGCAAGCGCTTGATTGGACCATATATGAACCGACATGTCACATTATTTCCGACACTTTTCCATCTGTCAGATGCCGAGTGTGTGACTTTTGTGATAAGGTTGTCATGACATTTTCCAGATGGCGGCTGAAGAATGTCGGAAACAAAAGGCTGGTTTAATGGATTCCATCCGTTGCCGCGGGTTTGATGCTGTCTTATCGACAGGCTAATTCCCTGAAGGAATAGGATGTGCCAGGGGAGGAGACTAATGGAACAAACGGAGAGTTGTATTCCCCAGACATCCTATGCGAGTCTAAACTCGCCTGCTTCTATACTGCAGCACTGCCCAGCTCCAATTGGCTCTCTATCCTTTGCTTTGCATCGCTTGCCACCTTGGGGCTGGGTTGAAAGGTCAAATCGACATCAGATTTGTTTTTATGATGTTCTTAAAACGCAGCATTATTCTCCCTCCACCTCCGCTGTATGTGACAGAGAAAGATAAGGTATTTCTACTGATGAGAAACGCAGCGCCGGACTGACAATGACACATGACAATGACTTCTCTTTCGCAGCTCAGACTCCTGGAGATTGGATCCACAGTGACAACACAGCAGTGCAAATAACTCCAGCAGTGGATTACAGGAGGGAGCTCATAACTGGCTGTTCGTACCATTTAGACCGAAGCAAACAAACACAGGCAGCGAGTGACACGTCCAACAGCTATTGCACCGTTCACATACAGGACTCCTGAGACAACTTGCTGAACTCTCTGAATGAGCAGTTGAAAGGTCGAGCAACACAGTCGGTGATGTGTTTCTTCCTCTTCCTTTCTGCACAACTCTTCTCGGATACAGTACAATTCAACATCCCACTAATGAACAGAAGATCTAAAGACCAGCTGTTCCACAACACTTGGACGCAACAGGGTGCGGTGTGTCTGCTGAGCTGTTCCTTTGTGAAATGAGCAGCGCTGCCGTTGTAATCCAGGATCACCAACGAAACCCAATCTAGAAGCCGGTCGTAAAACAACCGCGGCTGACAACGGCATCATCAAAACCAAGGCCGCTGAGAAGAATCCCACACCATGATCATACTTGCGTTTGATTCACTGAAAGAGAACGACGATAAATCACAGCTTAATGTTCACTCCCAGCAGAATCCTAATTTACATTATATAGTAGTTTACTCTATGGTTACTGTGTGCTCAACAGAGATCGCTGCAGAGCTTCCATCATCTGAATTTTGGTAATTAATTGTAAACATCAATGTAGCTTCAAGCAGATCCATGTATACGTGCACGTTTCTTGGGTTGCCTTTTCATTTGCACTATATCAGTGATTCTAATTAAGATGTATTTTAACTTAACGACTTTTGCCATTAACACGCACTTTTGGATATTTCCTTTGAATTTCTAATATTTAAATTATGCTACAATTACTATAACGTCAAGCACCGTAAAGCAATGAAGCAATGTGTCCGTGTGATGGATGAAAAGTGAAACCTGCTGGAAGGTAATCTCTCAACAGGGTGGAGCGATGAGAGCATCCTCGTGAGGGGGAGGCTAAGATGTCCTGCAGGACCTCGCGGTGTGCGGAAACATCAAAGCGCTGAGGATCAAGTGATCTCAATCAATCAGCTTTCCTGAGTGAGTGTGTGCAGGCGGCGGAGAGAGAGGTATATTCCACATAAAGAGCTTTACAAAGGTGTTTTTATAAGTGCATGCATGAGGATGCAAGCATTGTGTTGCCTACAACACTAAGATGACACACGGCCAGGACAACACTGTTGGTATGAATGCAGCTTCTTATATTATGTCTCAGCGAGCCTGGAGAGATGCACAATTGGTAGAAGATATAAAGGATTAGGTTGCTGTGAATGTGTATTTTCCTTATTGTCAACATGTCTATGGAAAGACTAAACACAGCAATGCAATAGTCTCTCAGTACTGAAAGGGTTAAAAAGTATATTTTCTTTTTTAAAAGGCTCAGTCATTTCTCAAAATGCTGCGAACTGTAGCTTTTAGCCAACATTACTCAAACTAATAAATAGTTACATTATTACATGATTCATTATTGTTCCTGAAATTGCTTGTTCTGTTGAACCAGCAGTCCAAAGACAAATATAACAGCAAATCTTCACATTTCAGAAGCTAAAACCAGCAAATATTTTCAAATCTTTGCTTTAAAAAGAAGAATAAATGACTGAAATGATAAATCATTAAGTCATTTTCTGTGGATCGATTAATCAATTAATCAAACTGCTTCACTTCCAACTCAAACAGAAGTAAACTGCATTTGGAGACCATGTTCAGCTGCAGATTAAGTCTTTTATTTTGATTTAAACCTCAATCTGACACTACATAGATGATAACAAGAAGGTGTTGCCATCAACTCTTCTATAATAAAGCACTTCCAAGAAGTTCTCCTTTATAAATCTGTATTCTGTGTCTACTTCTCTGTTCTCTGAGGGAGAAAGTCCCAATGTATGGAGAACTGCTTCTACCTCGGTGTCGCCTTTGATATGTGACTGACTGATCATTAAATACCTACTTAGCCTCCAGAGAACGGGCAATTTCCAACCTCTCTGTGGTGCTCGACAGTGCAGGGAACAGGTGAGATCTGTCTCTGCCTTTTACGCCATAAACCTTTCAAGCAACTTATTCCAAGTGACAATGGAAAAGGAATATTTGGATGCTGCACACACTTCACACAGGGCTCAATTTGAATGTTTGTCGACAAGCCAACACACGTAGAATACAGCGCGGGATGCTGCAGGCCTGATGTCGCCGTCGCGTTGAGCTTAGCGACAGGTGAGTTCTTCCAAATGAATTGGCGGCGAAACCGTTCTCGATTCTGTTAAATGTTAAATTAACTGGACAACTCAAGCACCGCGGACATTTTGCTGCTCAGGCTTCGGCTTTAGGTGAACTTGTGGAGTTAAGCACCGCTAAATTACCGCCTCCATCTCCAACTTCCTTTTTCTCACAGGAGGACACAAATTATATGAAGCAGAAGACAGAGCATGTTGCATTTAGCTACTATATTGTGTTATTATAAGAGCCATCAGTGAAATCACTACTTTGACAGTATTAAAGCAAAATGCTGACTATTAGCTGGTTCCATCTTTAAAATCTGAAACTTTTTCAGGCATTTTATCGCCTCGCAAGATAGTGAACTGAACATCTTTATGGTTCATCGACTGTTTGTCAGACAAAACAAGCCGTGTGAAGACATCTTCTGGGTCCGTAGACAATTATTAAGGCATTTTTCACTTTGTTCTTAATTCCTTTTTAGACAAAATGATAACTCAATAATAAAAATAGGCAGCATTACACATTGTCCTTGGTCCCGTCCCAAATTTCAACAATACTGGGAAACTGTCCTGTATAAAATGCAGAACATGTTGGGAACTGAGCTTGAACTGGATCCAGTAAAAGAAATAAAGGGGTGGAAATTGTTGTATCCACCGGGGTGTCATGTTTCCATCAATGCTGATCAGAGCTGGAGCCAACAAATCACTGTGACGACTGCAGACTCATTTGTAGCAGCAATGATGCCAATTGTAACATTCCCATTGAAGACAAATGCCAGATGTGAGTGGGGGGTTCTGTCCAGAGGGAAAGGGGCTTTACACTCCAAGACAGCTACAAGGACTTTAACAAAATGGGGAAACCCTTTCTTAAATATGTAAGTGTGAATGCATCTTCCATTTTAACTAGAGCTTGTACATGAAGTACACGAGGAGCTGCACTGGCTGTTGTTGTGATAGCGGTTGTGCCGAGGTGCCTGTGGAGAATGAGGTGTTTTTATCTTCGTCCATGCTGAGCTGAACAATTTTAACATTTTAAATTATAATAATCACTTTCTGTCTTTCTTTGTTAAATAGAAAACTCAATGAAAACACATTTGCTTTTACAAAATAATGAAAATAATTGATAGTGGCAGCGCTGGTTGTGATACTTTGTAGTAGCGCTCAAGCCGGGGGTTGGGAAAAACAAATTGAGCACAATGAAGCTGCTCCTTTCCACACTAGTCAGGTTCTTAGACTCCTCAGGTACAAACATACAGTATAATACAGATGGCATTTTGGATGTAGATATGAAAACATGTGGTGCACTGAGACTTTAATCCAAACATCTATAAAGCATCATGATTATGATGGGCTGCCACACGACAGCAGCAGATCCCTAACCTTGGCAGTGGCAGGTCGATGCTCCATCTATTGAGCTACACATGTAATAAAACCCTTAATCCTGGCAGTGTTAGTGTATTGCTCTGACCACTGAGCTTCAGAGGACATGGGATACCTGAACCTGGAAGCACTGAAACATCCCAGTAAGCAGGATGACATGTAGCAGAAAGTAAGCAGACAAAGTCCAAGGACAAAAAAATAAAAACGCAAAGCATCCAAACACCAGAGTGTGATTTCCCTGGTGGGGCAGAGACGAGGTGCCCTTGTGGTTTAAAGATACTGTAATTAGAAAGTCATGGGTTAAATCTCATCGGCGGCCAACACATCCATCGACGGCCATTTGTCCTCTTGAAATGTCTTTACTACTCTCTCGTTTGTTAGATTTCACATGCACAGAGCACCTTGTCTATCGACCACACTCTGGTTAAGGTCTAATGTGTATTAAGCTTTTTAAAAATAACCTCTCACCCTGATTGAGTATCGCAGAATAGTTTAACATAATATCGCATAAGCCCGTCACCTCTACCCTCTGTATTTGACTAAGTAGACGGCTTTCAATACCAAAAAAAATAATTATCCCAAGAGTCATTTGTGCAATTTTCGCTAAATAACCTCACAAATAGGAACGTTAATGCAGATTCTGAAGCACTCCACCAAAGGCTGGGGCATTTTCCTTTGGTGGATAAATCAATAAGGGTCACCCGATGTGCTCGCTGGCTCTGAGAGACAATAACATTTTTAATGCCACGGTCACGCACGATCTCTGGACTTTGCCTTTTGCAACTGCTGAATATCGCGGACCTTTCTGACCACAAGCCAATTAAATCAAAGCAGAACGACAAATATGTCAAACAGGTTTATAAATTGGCTGTCTGTTACTCTCCGGCTCTGCGCAGAGCCAGTGTCTAATCTCTGACATATTTCTTTGTATGAAAAGTGTATGGTAATGTTTTTGGCTGATCCTTTTTCCCCCCCTTGGCAGTTACTTCTAAGTCATCAAGCGAGCCAGAAAGAACATTTTTGGACACGATAAAAGGCAGTTTTATGTTCTATGTTGACATCAATAATGTTGTATCTTCTGAACTTGATACAGACTGAATAACTTTTAGGAATAAAATGTTTAAAAATCACTGTAATTGCATTAGATTAAGACATATTAGGGAAGCATTGCTGCTCGAGTTAGAGCATGGACAGAATCAGAATCTAATTGGTGTTATGGTTTAAGTATTATTAAGTTATTATTATTATTAAGAGTTTTCTTGTTCTTGAAAGACTTCATAACAGTAAAAGGATAATGTTTTGGACATGCTGAAACTGAAATTAACGCATTATGCGAAGGAATACGGACACTTATATTGTAGTCCTAATAGTTTGTATTCAATCCTATGATGCAGCTAATGATTACTTATTATTATTATTATTATTATTATTATTATTATTATTATTATTATATTATTATAATAACTGATATGTTGATGGATCCATTGTTCAGTTTGCAATATGTCTGTGAAACACTGATGCCTCTCATCGTTTTATTGTTTATCGTCTTTAACATGCATTTGTTTCACAAAGCTGATTAAAATGCATACCAACATGCAGCGTGGACATTTGAGCACAAACATTTCAACATCACTGTGCAGCTCGGAGATGGTTATGCAATCATGTAACCTTCATCTACCCACAGGGTCACAAATGAAGCTTCAGGAAGTCTATGCCTTCAAGATTTTATAGATTCAACTCTAGTCGGTGTCAGCTCAATACACATTTAAAAAACAAAGTATATAACAATATGAACAAATAGTTGCAATAGTCTGAGTTTGAGTTTGTGTTTTTGATCATTACAGTAGCAGCTGTGCAGGTGCTTGAGGATGCACCTGCACAGGGACAACACCATTCTCATCTTGCAGTCGGTGTCACACTGGTCCACTGGTCCCACAATTGGCTGCAGTGTTGCACCAAGAAATGTAGCAATGCACTGACGGAGACAGAGGAGAAGACTGCCAGCTCGTAAACATGGATGTAAACGATGCAGAAGTTTAATTATTTGCAAATGTTTTATGAAAAGGAAAGGCATTCAGCGTGTTTGTTCCACCTCAAGGATACTAACAAGGCAAGTTGTGAGCACACTGTTTAAGAGGGTCAACACCGCTGACCTTACTGCTCCATTGTGTTATTTGGTAAGGACTCCTCATTACTCCTCATTTCCTTCCTTGAACACCAACAACAACAACAACAACAACAACAACGAGGGATTTGTCATTTCAAAGAGAGAGAGCGACTGCATTCAGCCGTAAGTGATGACAGCTGATGACTCAGCAATAACATGATGTCTGTTAGTCGATAGGCCTTTAAGAAACTATCAACTTTTACTTGATTAAGTGTAGAAGTGACGTATATATATATATTTATTGATGGCTTTCACACTCTTATTTCTTTTCCTGTTTATTGGATTGTTCCATACTGGGCACAGTCCATATCAAACACTAATTGTTAAGAAATAATTACATTAATTGATGAGTTTTTTTAGCTGCAGGAACTATTACACAGTAAACACCTGACCCCTGTTAGCTCCTGAAGTGCAGCTTGAACTAAAACTGTATGCACTAAAGGTCAGAGGTCAGCTCCACAAATTGATTGGACGAACTGCATCACTGTGTAATCGAGGATTCTGTATGTACATATTGAGCCTGTGTGTTGAATGTTTTTTTAACGGTAGGGTTTGTGTATAAAGTGTTAATGGTAACCAAGGGAAAACACCAGTAGTGGTGATAAAAAAGGAGAATAGCAATAACAGCGATGGCTGTGGGGAAAGAGCGACAACAGAGGCTCAGGGGACGCTGAGATTTAGAAGCCATTTGATGGGTTATAAAACTGAAGATCTCCAAGGCAACAAAACGAAATGTGTAATATTATAGAATAATTGCAGATGGTCACACACTGGGGGTTGGGGTTTTTAAAGTATTAAATTAATTTGTCCAGCAGGCATGAAGCGACGCACTGCAGAGCCTAAAGGCAGAGCGGCAGCAACTCTAACCCGTAGTTCATACGGCCAACACTCGCTGCTGCAGAAGGTACAGTGTGGTCATCAGTGTGTATGATGGCACTTTACTTTTGATATATAAAAAGGCTAAAAATACACCGTTGAAGGTGTATCACAACTTGCTCCTCGTGAGGACTAGAG
Source organism: Cottoperca gobio (assembly GCF_900634415.1). NCBI lineage: Eukaryota > Metazoa > Chordata > Actinopteri > Perciformes > Bovichtidae > Cottoperca > Cottoperca gobio. The sequence continues at coordinate 3,909,027 of NC_041364.1, forward strand.
AGGTGCTTTCACACTCAGATCCCTCCCTGACCTCATCAACCTGCCCAACACCATCATTCATCAATGTAGTCATTAAAGTAATGTCCTTCTGCTGAGCCGCTTCATGATTTAACGGGCAGCACTCGTCACAGAGAACTTGGTTAAAGGTATTGTTTACAGATGAAGAAAAAGACTGTCAGGGTAATGAATTTTTACACAATCAACCCCTCCTCACTTTTGTATTTTTAGGCAGTAATACTGATATATGAATTCTGCCGCAGTGATAACGACACAAGGCTAAAATTGACTTTGTTGTGTTAAGTTATTGATGATGTGCAGATAAAATAAACATGAATTATAATCCAAATTATGAGCTCCAGAAGCATATGTAACCAAAGCTGATGTCAAATCGACGGGAAGAAAGAGAAAATTATTACCTGAAGCCACAATGAAACCTGTACAGCTAACCCCTCAAGACAACATATCTGCCTACACTGTGCGGCTTAATGAGGCAACACACCATTAGCATGGAGACAAACACACCAATAAATTACTCAACCACCAGCAACTCCATTACCAGAGAACTGATTGAAGTGTGTATAGATAACTCAATGTTACACAACCCTTTCCACTGCAGTAATATCGCCGTCTACATAAAATACATAAAGATGTGGTAATGTGTGTGAAGGCACTGGGAAATCCAATTAGTCCTGCGATGCAATTTTGCTGTGTGGAATTCTTCTCCCCGAGATGTGCCATGTAAATGAGATTTTTACATCTTCACGAGATGACAGCGCGGTTTGGTGCTAATGATGCCGTGATGCTCAAGGTTACTAACCTGCTTATAGTGCAGAGGAGGACATACAAAAGACACTTCTGAGGAAAGTGTTAAGTTAATATCAGCCACTGATCATGTCATCTTTTTTGACGAGATATCGTTTTTCTACTCGTCAGCTGACCAGAGTGTGAGATCCCCCCCCCCCCCTCCCACGCGAGGGCCCCTATTAGTGTTTTAGGTTTAGTTTAGTGGACACAACTCAAACTCGACTCCACTGTGGTTCTGGATGTGCGAGCATCAACGGCTAGTGGAGTAAAAGATTGTTTCCTTCTCCCGGCTCTCGGGGAGTCAGTGATTACGGAACAACGTTTTATGACTTCATTACGGTTGATAAAACGGAGAACGATTGATGAGTCCTAATCAAAATGTTCATTTGATTCACTGAAAATGACACGCTCTCGCTCAGATCGGTGATGTTTATTTTGCCTGATGACAAACGTCACCTTTGTGTTGATGAAGGAATAAACACCCGACTCAAACCGCAGCCCCTCCCTGCGTAACTGTGGCAGGAAGCAACAGATGATTGGTGTGTGACCCCAGAGGTGTGCAGTGAACATCAATTTCATGAAGCGTTCTGATAATAAAAACAGAAACTTAACTTTAAGTAAACAGAGATTTGACCTTCAGCGTAGTATTTTGAGCGATGAATAAAGTTATCTTTCAGCGCGGTGAATTTGATCATGGTCTGTTTTTCAAACGGCAGTTCAAAGCCATCTGTTGTCACAGGCAGTATTCCTTTGTAATTGCCACTATTTTAAGTACAGAATTCTTTTGAGGCGCACACAGGCAGGGAAATTAAAATGATTCGTCCTCTCTTGGCGTGTGATCCAGGAAAAATTATTCAAAGACGAGTGTAGAGTCCCCTGTGTGCATCACTCGGCATGTTTCACAAGATAGCCAAGCAGATGGACGAAGCACTGGAAGGATTAAATAAAGCCCCTGGCATAAAAGTTCAGTTCAGCTTTATTTACTTGGAGGTCTTGGTCAACATGTTGATTCAAATGGAAAATGTTTTTGCAAAAACATACAGCGTGTTTCAATGGCAAATTAATTGAAATTCCTTCAACCGTATTCTTAGTTTTTACTTGAATACTGTATTATAGGAGATTAAAAGTCTTTTAAAGTTACGTTTCTTACACTTGTAAGTATAAATAATTTCTGGTGGTTTTTAAATATGTAACAGAAGTTTTGTAGCTTTGTAGATTTTATCTGGAGCTTTCAAAAAAGGTCAAGTCAAGCCAAGGACATTACATCAAGTGCTGCACAGAGAGGCGTGTTGGACTCAGATCCCTGTGTGCATGTTGGTGCATGTCAGAACCAAGCGGCCACCCTCCAGATGTTATAGTCTACGGGCAGAACACATTTGTGGAACTCAAAATGTAATATTTTCAGGATGCAATCTGTCACGGGGGGGAAAAGGTGAGGACTCAAATGCAAGACGGCACACGAGGAGATTAACAAAAAGAGGGCTTTATTCCAAAAAGCTTACAAAATAACAAAAAGGTAAACGAGACACAGCTGGGGAGAGAGGCTAAAACACAAGGGCAAGGTGAACAGACACAGGAGGAACAAATCAACAATCACAGGGGGAAAACACACACACAGGAAGTACAACTAGACATGACATAAGGGGGAATGAACACTTCAAAATAAAACAGGATATACAAAAATCCCGATCATGACACAATCCCGACGTATTCAGATTATATCCAATGGATTACGTTGATTGATTGATTGATTGATCTTTGTTAACAGCGTTCTAACAAGATGATAACAGGTGTAATCATTTTATCATGCTTAAAAACTCCAAATCTAACAAACTAACATATGTTGTTATAAGATTATATTATGGGATGGAAGCATTAGCGCTGAATGTGACTCACCACATCAAAAATCATATTTATTGACACGTATTGATCACAAACTAACAGGAGGACAGAGACAGATTAGGAACGAAAGAACATTCCAGACAACACCGCTCAGGAAGATACCAGAAATGAACTTAAGCCTGCATGAAATCAAACCTTTGTTGAATACAGTGCTGTAAGAACATCTGTAAACTCATCGTGACACATCTGGCATGTTCCCTCACTCTCCCTGCCAGATGTCTGAGTATAAATCGGAGGAGACATTCAGAGGCTCCATCTCGAAACATGTGACCTTCATACACTTTAATTACTGCATTCTCAGCAGGGCAGCATTAATGTTGGAGTACAAAAGGGTGCAGGGGCTCAAAATGCTGAAGGAAGAGTGTAAGGACAAGCAACGGTGTATAGCGTTTTCCTTTTTCCTTCCTATTTTTAATGTTCAAACTCTACCAAATAGTCTTTATTTCATGATTTGTGTTCCTACACACAGTAGTAGTGTGACGTATACAGATCAAGTAATGTGTGCTTTGTTTAACTTGTGTGAAGAGAACAGCAGAAGAACATAGCTACCTGCACTGAACAAAATGATTATGCATTATTATTATTATAAGAAGGAAAATATTCTAATATCATAATTCAACCATCGTTTTCCAGCCCTGCTGCCCACACATTACAAATGTAGTCACTTAAAGCAGTCATTTCCAAAAACCCTCAGATCCACTCAAACTCCACGGCTGAGTCGCAGCCCCGACTTAATGTGAACACAGTACAGAGAAGGAGCAGAGCGGCGGACCATGAAGCTCTTAGGGAGCGATGTAAGGAGCGAGAAAATGGCAAGGCTAGTATGGAAAATGAAAATGGAGGACTGAAAACGTCTGCAAAATAAAAGCCTCTCTGTTCTTTTCTGGAAGACCGGTGGAATATTCGAGGGTCGTGACTGTCAAAGGTGTTTGGATATGAACTTTCAAAAAGGCCTTTTTAGGGAGAGGAATGTGTGGCAGCATTGTGCCCAAAAGAAACTACTTCAATATGAGCGCCGTCTGAGAAAAACCCATCAAAGCAAATGAAAGCGGTGTATACGCTGAAGCAAAATATATATCCACGCTGCTCTGCTGTATCGCAAATGGAGTTTGTGGGTTAAAACCAGGGGGACTCGCACAATAGCTTTGGGTGTTGTTTTCTGCCAGCACTCCCATAAAAGAAATCGATGAAATTATATATTGACGAGTCAGTATATTCAGCGGAATAGGAGACTAGATAACTCCTGAAACACGGTTGTATTCTCCCATCGGAGAGTGAAGATGAATAAATCTAATAATTCCAGAGAATTGATAGGAAGGACTCTGGGAACTAAATGTATTTATTGCCTTTGTATCATTTAATTGGGGGAATGCAGCGGTCTCATAATACTATTGAATCATCATTATTCAGACCGCTCAGTACCGCGTTGGATATTTGCTGCGCTGCACAGGGAATACTCCGAGACACAGAGTCGTGCACTGTCTGCCAGAGGATGAGGTCCTTCCTTCTACTCTGCCTTCACTGTTTTAATGAAGCGTGTAATTCTAAAGCAGTTGTTCCAAGATGTGCATCTTTCAGAGATGAGACATTAATCATTTGCTGGCACACACAACACTAATTTCATTATTTAATGATTTGCATTGAAAATATCGTTAAAATTAGATTAGGGAGGCAACCAAGTGTGTGTCCCACTCACTTGTTTTGAACGCTCGTACATTCTCCTAAACTAACCTTTTTAATAATCATGTATGTTCCCAGAATTACAAAGCACTATGCCGTACTATTTGGAACCACATATCCCACCAAAACAAGTTTAGTTCTAGTTGAAATCTAGCTCTGTGCAGAGTTTTAAAGAGGAATGAGTTGGATTATTCCCCAAAGTTAAAATGACAAACAAAATAATGAAACGGGACAGATGGTGTGAATTTCTGCAGCCTCTGCAACTTAAGATGTGATATGAGCACACGCTTTTTTCGATTAATCATCTCCTTTATGTGCTTTACATGCACATAATGTACTCACTCTCTCACACACACACACACACACACACACACACACACACACACATACACACACACAGCTTAGTGCCAAAGATGTCTGAGAAACATCGGCATGATGCCTCAGGCAGGTCATTGTAAGTGTAAATAACCGCCTGCAAACGTGAACTTTAATTAAAAAGCACCCTCCTGAGTTATGTTCCCTGTGAAATGTACATTAAAAAAATATATATATATTTATAATTCCAATGATATAATGCATATTATATGAAAATAACTCAGTTTGTAAAGTGTTAATCACCAGAGAAATGTCTATCTCTAAATTCTCCAAGTTAATCAGTGGGTAGCGACACAGAGCTTCCTGGAACCAGAGGGTGCTTCAGTCAGTGGTCTGTCTCCAGAACAACCACATCAGGGGGGGTAGGCACAGACTCAACTAAAGTACGCCAACTACCGACTCCAGAGTAAACGCTCGTACCACAATCCACCCAATAGTTGTGTTAAGAGACACAAATGTCACTAGAGGAAAAATCAGAGGACCACCAAAGTCCATCTGGGAACCATAAACATCTGTACCAAAGTTTGTGCCAATAACAGACTCTAAAAGTAGTCACTGTGACGTCACTCATGGGTTTGTGGACAACGGTCAATTTGACCGTCGCCATCTTGGTTGACCAGAAGTGGAGCAAACAACCAAACAACCAAACAAGACATTTCAAGGCAACCAAAATGTTACAATTAACTTTCATGAACTGAAAACACTGTGAAAGGGTTAAACTTGTAAGATGAAAACACGGAGAGCACATACACCAGACAACACCTTCATAGTGACCTGTCAATCACAAGGTAGTCCCGCCCTAAATCCTACCCTGGCTTCACATTTCAGACCCGGAGGTTCAAACTTCAACCTGCTGGTGGCGCTATATTCTATTTTCTGGGCACCAAATCTCATAACCATCCATCCAATAGTTGTTGAGATATAAGCTTAAAACATGTCAATGAGCCACACTGCTGCACTTGGTGTCATGTTTCTTCATTACTATGAATACAAGCACTGAAAATAGCCCCTAAAAAACACACAGTTCCTCCCACGAGGGACCTTTGTTACATGTTATACATCTCTCTCTCCATGTGTACTGTCCTGCTCTCTACACTGTGAGACTCTCTGCTGATTCACACTCTTTAGAAAGAATGAATGGACTTGGGGGATGAGCGCCACAGTCGGGCGGTACTTAGGGATGAACCACATTGTTGGTTTTCACCTTTTCATCAAATTTCTTCAACAGAAATGTAGAATATCGTCAGCCTTATCCTTCAAACGTGTTTGAAAGAAGCCACATACTGCACGTTTTCAGTGTGAGCCAGCTTTAACACTCATTGGTTAGCCGAAGAGTTGGAACTCAAATGTAAACGTGTGCTGACAATGTAAAAGTTCAGCTTCATGTCGGAGTGTCTTCATATCAAACATGCATTACTCTATTACTATTTAAGTAACATTATAACTCTTATATTTGTCTTTATGTGATGATAATCTGATCATCTCTGGGTTATAGATTGTTGTTCTCACAGAACTAGTAATTAAATGATTGATTTATAATTTAAATTAGGACATTTCTGCTTTAGTAGGTTGAACTTGACATTTTACAGACCAAGCGGTTACATGATTACTTATCAGGATTAATGATCTCTTTCACAGAATTTGACATGGAGTTCGGTCTTTGGTGTCTTTAATATTAGGTGTGGATTCAGCAAACACTTAAGGTGACCCGTGGCTGCACCAGTCAACACCATCTTGGCACAGACCAGTGTCCTTTGACTATTCGAATGAGCCAAGGACAGATGTGCTGTGCGCTTCACGGTACGTCCTACAGGGTATGATCCTCCCAAAGCCGTGTCTCATCTGGTATTAATATGGACAAGACATTCAAACACATTTTCTTGGCTTGAGCACAAACCTTTGATATGGTTTAGTGAAAAGATAATTGGCGATGCCTTGCTAAACCTTACTAAGGCGCCCAGATATTCCCTCTGTAGGTGTATTGTTGTGGACCATCTAATATATATATATATATATATATATATATATATATATATATATATATATATATATATATATGTTATATCTACATGTTGTTGATATAGTTGTAGGAAGTTACTTGTTGGGGGATTTCTGGCTTTAATCGTCATGTTCCCCCTCTTTACTCCACATCCACTGGGAGTGTTTAACTCTCCCCATGACATTCAATGACATTTCATCTCCTTAATTATGTGAGAATGAGTAATGAGCAAACAGCAGATGTTAGAAGACATTTCAGGCAGTAGACCCTGCTGCAGCTTTGTGTTGTAACATTTAACCAAATTGAAGATGATGTAAAAACGTGATGATTTCTGCCGTTTTGATACCAATTGTTACGTTTGGCAGGGACAGCATTTTTCAAACACAAATTAATGTTTAAATATTGGTTTGGGGTTTGAAATTGGAGACTTTTTCTGCAAGCAGCCACAACCCTCTTATATCTTCTACATTGAAAACTGAAACAAGGTAGAATTTCAGATTTTCCCCTCATTCTTCCACCCACCGGTTTCTTGCCATCCGTACCTCTGTCAGTCCCACACTTTCATGTTCCCTTCAGTGGCAGTTACAGTGTGATAATATACAGTCAGCAAGTTGTCAGACGTCTCCTTCATTAAAGAAGTGGGAAACGGGAGCTAGTGCCTGCGGTCTTTAGGGGGTCTTTCCTAACCTTTTCCCGGGAAACTGGCAGCTCCTTTGGCGAGAAGGTCTTTGATGCTGACTACAGTCTTTGGAGAATGTCATCTCTAATTACCTCTGAAATTCATCTCAACCCTCTCCATCCCCCAAACCCGCCACCTGTATGTTTGTCAGCTAAAGTCCTGTCCTTGACTATTGGGAGTAAGTACCCTGCGACTGTAAAGTGCTTTCAAATCACATAGCACAACCTCAGTCAGTCACTCTGCTGTTTCTGAGCTTTAAACTAGGGCTGGCACCTCTTAGGCAATTAGTCGACTAATTGGTCGTTTTGGACCTATGAGCACATCTCTGCTAAACTGAAATCTAAATCGACATTGCTTTGTGGGTTAGGGTTAGGACTCCTGCACACTGACTTGCTTACTGCCGGTGAACGTGAAATAAACGCTGAATTTTCATATACTTAAATCAAGTCAGTTTTATTTATATAGCCGAATATCACAAATCATACCTTTTTCTTCAAGAGGCTTTACAATCTGAACAGCATCAGACACCCTCTGTCCTTAGACCCTCGATTCAGATAAGGAAAGAAAAACTCAGCTCAGGAAGAGCCACCGAGGAGGGATCCCTCTCCAAGGGCGGACAGACATGCAATAGATACCGCTTGTACAGACGTGGGTGGCGATGGCCTCGTGGTCTGCCTTCCAAACTGAACACCAGAAGGTCGTGAGTTCAATACCAAGTGCCACCCGAGCAAGGTACTTAACCCCGAGTTGCTCCAGGGAGTTTGTCCCTGTAGTTAGTTCACAGTAAGTCGCTCTGGATAAGAGCGTCTGCTAAATGACCTGTAATAATAATAATAATAATAATAGACCAACATGATAAAATAACAACTTAGAGTCCAGTTGTGCCGCCGTCCGACGCACAGAAATATTTTAATATATAATGACGTAACATAATTAACAGTTGAAGCTGAAATAATCTAAATTTTATATTAAAAATGATCATTGTAATGGAGCATTTCAGCGTCTCTCAGCTCAAACAATAACATAATTTACAGCTGCCACAGTGCTTGTATGAATAGAAACTTGTAATTAACAGGGAACAGGCTTTCCCAGGACCTGATTAAACTGAACTAAAACAAGTTCTAATAAACAGCTCTGGATCTGAATGTTCCCCAAACTGAGGGCGTCTACATCCAGTCAAAAGACAAAGTGTGCAGAGACGGGACAAGGCCTGCTGACTGTCAGGCTGACATTTTAATAAGACCATCATTTGTTCAGTTATTGAGAAATATGCAAGAACTGAAGATCATCTGAGGAAATGTAATTCACCTAATATAAGACTCCATTTTTAATCAATCACTTTTGTTAAATTAAATATTTTTTCTCATGATGAGCTAGAACAGATGTATGACAACTAATTAACATTTAATAAAAAAAGGATAATCTGTGAAGCCTTTCTTTAAAATGAAATGCAATTATGACGTCCTCCTCATCCCTCACCTCCAACTGTACTAATATAATGTTCATATTGTTCTACACACTGAAAATGGCTCATGCAACTTTATAAAAAGGAAGCTTTTTAATTTTGTTCATCTTTCAATCTCTCTCCTACCAAATTGTGTTAGGGTGAAGGGAGGTGGGCGTGACAAACTCTCACTAATATCTTTTTCTGTCAGTTGAATTTAATTCCCCCATTAAACTGAGTAAGTGTGAATTGCTCTGCCATAGACCCCAACGGCTCATTGTTCGCAGCCACTCTCATTAAACCTGTCAAATGCCCATTTCCTTGCACAGTTTCCTGCCCTCATATATTAATGAATAGCAGATTACAATAGCTTACAGTTAGACGGTTGTGGTACGAGGTGAAACCAGGGGTCCGTACACATAACTTGATCATTATGGCGAGGTGGTGGCTGCATTGAGACTTGCATGAGCTCTCTTTTTTATGATTTTCTAAAACAGAGAATAAAAAATAGTTTGTGCGGCAGGACCGTGCTTCTGAATAACCATATTTTGCTTTTACAAATGTTTTGTGAAATCTTATGATGATTTGACGTCATTAATTACCAAATCCAACTCATTCGAGCCCTAAGAGTGCAATGATCAATGAGCAATGATCAAATTCAAAGGATTCTTTTCAAAAATGGAAAATATATATATATTGGTTGATGTGCAATATTATAATTAGATTATTATTGGAAGGGGCTTAACTTTGCTTACTGCCTTTAGGATTTAATGTCATGAAATCACGTATTTCTGGAGGTTAAATATCCATAAATGATCTTCTCTTTAACTGATAAACATACAGTAAATATCCAAAGGGCAGGTAACGTAAAAGTTAATACCGTGTAGCCACACAATTCAAATAACACGCCACTTTACAACAGCTTATGTCTTGAGTTGTATTCAGTCACAGCCCAGAAACGGCCTAATGACAGCTGGCTATAGTTCAAATTCAATAGAGAAACATTCTTATTATTATTAGGGCTGCAGCTGGAAAAGAAACGTCTCTCCCAGTTATTTAATAGCTTGTTATTCCCCTCCCTGCTCAGATGTGATGTTACACATTTGTCATCGTCTACTGCCTTTAATATGAAATGAGTTACTGCAGTTGTCCTCTGTGAGTGAAAGTGACTCCACCCTCTGAGACCACTGCTGAGGGTTTGGTTTCAACTTTATTTAAGCTTAACATTCAATTCCTAAACTAAAAAAGGGCATCAGTTTTCTTTTAATCCACTAAAAAACACACATTTACATCCAGTTTCTCCTCCTCTTCATGCTCCGTTAACTATATATTTACAATGCTCCCTGCCCAAGAAATCCAATCTTACAACCTTCGGCACATTGTTCAGGATTTGCATACTGTAATCTGCAAACATGGGGAATGCTAATACATATTCTTATAGCTTCTGCAGAGGATTCAGTGGCTTTCTCCATAAATATATATTTCTTCTTGTGGTTCAATGCCACCCATTTGGAGCAGCATCAATAAACAGTATTGGCCTTGTGGAGAGGGACAGAGTTAGTTTATTTGTTGTCTTCCCACAACAGATATAAGGTTTCACTTCCTTTCTTGAGCCAGACATAATTCAAACAGACACAATAAGGTCGGAACAGGAGATCATCAGCAGATCTCCCCGGGGTTCAAGTTTACCCTGGGAAATCTTCATCTAAAAGAAAAGGAAGACTTTTTTTGTTCGGGACCGTTTGTATCCTGTTGCGACTAACGGGGGATTAATATCTTGTTCCTGGCACTGCTGCTTCCAGACTTTTACGAGGTCTTCAGCCTGTGAAGGCAACATCCCGCTGAACCGACAATTACCTGCTAATGCACATTGGCTAATTTGGATCTGGGGGGGTGAGGGAAATTATGCAGCAATCAGCTTGAATCTAAAGCCACGCTATGTGTGCAAAAATGTTGTTACAGTATGAGATGCTAATGGCCTTTTATGCACTGCCAGTATATGATATCTGGGTTATAGCCCTGTGTTACAGCTGCAGGAACAGCTGCAGTGTGCAGACACTATGTATGCTGTGCGTGTGGGAATATATCATCTATCACAAAATGAAGCATTTACGTTTTCTGTTTTGTTAAATTCACCACGAGATTGATATAATATCTATTTTAATATGCACACACACGTGGTCCTGTAAATGTTCACCAGATGTTGAAATGCTTCCTGTGTTACTGTAGCGCCATGCAATGTAACACAAGGTGGAGATGTCAGGCATTTTCATTAGGTTTACTGAAGGTGAAAGGGTGAAATTGAAAACATACTTTTCTCACATTATAGAGGATGAATGCTTGTTTACAGCTTCAAAAGCTTTCAGATTGTTTGCACCCTCACGGTGGCCCCTCGATGAAGCGATTATGTATGTGAGAAGCGACACAGATTCCTATAATGCACCATAACAGATTAAGATGTGAGACAGATAAAGCAGCGTAATTACTCTTAACTTACAACACAGACAGCGTCACGCCTCATCGCAGGAGACAAGAAGAATAACATGACCTGTCGTTAGCCTTCATTATTTATGGATATCAAATATTTGGCTTTTTGGTTGAAGTGTGAACACGTTGGATGCCATCTGGTATAAAACTGCATTGGCACAAATATACGATGCCGTTACAGACGACCAAATGAAAACCACCTTGATTAAAATTACAACTTTTAAGTAAGTAAATCGCTGGAAACATTTGGGATAATGTAAGTAAACAATAAGAAAAATATATAACATAAGTCTAGTTGTTCTCAGAGTGTTGCATGTTACATATAACACCTTTAAAGGGCTGCATGACCTGCTGTCAGTAATCATTTTAGTTCCCTATGTGGCTCCTGATAATGTGCTCATGATGCAGGACCCGTCCGTCCGTATGACTTCACCTTTACCCTCCTTTGTGAAAAGTCAGTGTGAAGATGAACCGGACCAGAATGTAACAATGTACGATGACAGATGACTAAATGACAGACAGGAATTCTTCAAATGTGGAATTTTATGTTTCAAGCTTCAAGATGAAGACTATTCTCTTCTTGAACTGAACAGCATCGCACTACTGCTGCGTTACTCGTTTTCCAAAAACAGCTGTTTTATATTCAGACCAGCTTTCTGTACAGCAAAAATGTTGAAACCTGATGGTCTGTGCCAAAACACACACACACACACACACACACACACACACACACACACACACACCCACACACACAATCTGATTCTGACACACAGGAAATGGAACAATTCAAGTCTGACTATTTAATATCTTATCAAAAACATTCATGTTTAATGCATTTGCGTCCTTGTAGGTTTGTAGTGAAGTCCGACAAGTTCACAGCGTTTTATTATTATTATTATTATTATTATTATATTATTATTATTATTATTATAGTTGTTTTCTACTATGGAGCATTAAAAGAAAATCAAACGTGGTAACCTTTTATTAATAGATTAAAGCACAGCTGTTAGAATCAGTCAACCTATTTCCAGTGCAAACCATGCCCTACACACAATTGCTATCATATCCTCTGTGTTTGTACAGTATGATACAAAGCTGTGAGTCCTTGTAAATGTTATTAATGTCAATGAGAAGAAGCTGCTGCATTAAAACCTTTTTATTCATGTTTACTCGTCATAAATAAAATCTGTGTTAATTAATTCTGTCTCTCTCTCTCTCTCTAAATACACATTTTATGCATGAGGACCTGTATTCTGACAGCTATTAGCAGAGGTGATACGCACATTTTACCTTGTACCTACAGATGACTTCAGGGAGTTTTCCTTATTAAAATTAACCGGGGAGGGAAACACTGCTTGGTACGTGGCAGGAAATGCAAAATATAATTGTTTTATTCATGTAATCTTGTTATTTATGACACAATTCTCATGTGGCAATACAGCTGTTTATGTAAAAACATCCATAAACTGATTTGTGACTACTTTATTAGTATAGAACAGAAGTAATTAGAGTTTTAATATGTAGGTGTGCCTGTGTATATGTTGGTGTTTCTAGATATTGTGCATTAAGATTCATAGCACTGTCCAGATCAGATCTGTTAATTAAAGATCAAAGAGATGTCATCATGATCTGTTCTCAGGTTTGTGGATGCTGTTTGAATGAGTAATGCAACAGATAATTGCATTGCCTTGGTCTTCACTTGCATCATCTGACACTCTTTCCAAAGCGCCTTTAAAGTAAAGGAGGGTTTTTTGTTGGGGGGGGGGGGAATTTAAGAAAGACATGATTGTATTTTCCTCTTTCTTCCAAAAGGATGTGCTCTTCTTAAAAAAAAATTATGTTTGAAGACGTGCAAAAGCTTCTGCATGAGATACTGGTTGAAACTCCGGTTAAGCAAATCCACCCACTAATCCGCTGCCCCCAAACGTCCTACATTCATCCAAACATCTAGTTCAACTTTCAGCTCAAGTGATTCTGGTGTCTGACGTCAGGACTGTGCACCCTGGGAACGCCTGTCCTTGTATGCTTATTCTGACAAAGAAAAATGACTCAATTAAAATCGATGGTTTGTGCTCTGTAGAGCCGTTAATGTCTGCTGAACTGAAGTTCTCCACTGGGTTAAGTGAATGTTTGTTAGAGTGGGACACAGTTCAAAGCAGGAGTCAGTGCCTATAAGGAGTATAATTATGGTGCTTAACATTATTACAGTTTAGAAGTACAGCTTTCCAGTCTGATCCCATGTGATCATTTTAAGCACTAACGATGATTCTGAATATACAGTAGAAACAGCAAATGACCATTAGTGGGGTTTAACTTTTCTTTTTGTTTGTTTGTGTGTTAGTTTGTCAGCTCTAACCTCAGATGTCTAGAAACTATGCTTCACTGTCAAATCTGGCCGTGCCCCACAGCCACACAGACCTTCTTCACATCAGACACGTTGACTCTTCATAGTAGGAAAAGCACAGGTGTCAAGTAATAACATTAATGATGGCTCTGCTCCATTTAGGAAGCATGCCAGTCAGCCAGCATGCATAACCACAAGGCCGTGGCACAAGCACTACAGTTAATGGGCTGCAGCCACTATTAATGTTATTAGCACACCTGTGTTTGACAAGTCAAAGCATCCGTTGGGAGGAAGTCCTTTGGCCGGAGGTATCCAACATCTGTGTGAAAGAAAACATTCTAATTAAAAGAAGGGTGACAATATCATGGCTGGAATAAAATCAGACAAACTCATTTAGAGACCAGAAATTGGAAACAAATCTTTGGGCTTTTGTTTCAGATGTGTTTGGCAAAAATAATGTTAAAACAAGTGAAGCAGTTCCCGTAGCTCCAATAATAATAATAATAATAATAATAATAATAATAATAATAGTATATAATAATACTATTATTAATTCTGCTATTTTATCTGCTATTTTATACTATTTTAATTCGGCTATTTTTATAATGGTACTTCAGACTCATGCACATCAACACTGTGATTATTGTGCTGTAAACTCTCTTATTCTGTCCTTGTACTAATTGTTGTTTTTTTGCTGTGAAGCACTTTGGGCTGCACTTCTTGTATGAAAGGTGCTATAGAAATAAAGCTTATTATTATTAAAGTGCTTAACGATTTATCTTTAACTTATTAAATGTAAAAAAGTAAATATTGATTGCACAATGTAATAGCAGGAGAATAATAAGATTTGTTCCTATAAGCCTCGCTTTCACTATGTAGATGTGTCTGCCACTGGGTCTACCTTTCACATTAAAAGCCCTTGACATGTGCACATATGTAGAGTGCATTTCACTAAGAGGCAACTCAACACAATACGTTATAACTCCACAGGAGATGCCCAGGTAACATTACAGTTCATTTAGCTGACGCTTTTGTCCAAAGCGACTTGAGGATACGACTCCGAACAGCAAGAAAGGGGACAGACAAATGCTTCAAAACGAATGATAATGTTTCTTCATTTCTGCAGGATGTGCAAGTTTCCTTGTTATCATGTTAGCCATAACAAGGCATTTATATATGGTGGACTAAAGTGTGCAGTTATAAACCTAGAACTAGAGAGTGACTTGCCAATATTAAAAGTAAAATATTTTACTTAACGAGGATCCTTGGGCCCCACATTGAAACCCTTCCACGAAACTAATAAGGCATCAATTTGTATGCCGTCTTATATGGCAGGAGGCACTTTGAGATTTCAAAACTTTTCCATAGGAAAAGAAAAAGGGAGAAAGGGTCTATAATATACATTTACACGGAGGATTTAGAGAAGGGAAGAAAAGAGAATGAATAGCTTTCATTGTTCAAGATCATCAATCCTAACTGCAGTTGAAGGTTCAGTGGTGGATTAAGTAGAGGCTTACTTAGCTGGCTTTTCAGCATACTAACTGTTATTTCTAATAGGTTTGCTGTGTCACATATGGCCCGGAGTAATACGCCTATGGCAGGCAGTTAACACTGATTGATAAAAGACCTTTTAGAGGGCGCAGCACACTCTGCAAGTGTTTTATTGCCTTTTGTGTCCAGGGCAAAAAGAGACAGGAGAACGACTGAAAAGAGATGTGACATGCTGAGCTGGGCTTTTAATCCACGCATCAAAACATGGTGTGAAAGTAAAACAGAGTAGCTAAGGGATAATCACACGTTTGTAGAGTATGTGGTCTTCAAAGTGGACAAACGTTCCTGTTGGCAATTGTTTAACAAATTCAAACCCTGTCCTCGATGTTAGGCGATTTCAACAATGGGTATTATTGCATTATTCCAACACAAGTAAGTGTTGTCTAAATTATTGTTTTTGCTTAATGCGGTTTGTTTTAACAGCAACAACAGATACTATCTGCTCCGTTAAAGGAGCACTGTGGGGAGAAGTATAAGGCTTTCGAAGCAAAGTCCATCTATTTCCGATTTTCTTTTTTGGAATCAGATATAAAAAGGCAAGAGAGTTTCAACACGGCCAAAAGTGAAAGAGGATGTTACAGCTAAATCAATGGACAGGGCTTTACTGCTTCAACATATGGGAGTTTGGGAGTTAAATCTTGCTTGGTTGCTGATTGAATTTTACAGCCAGAGCCTTCAGGAGAGTGCTGAATGGTAATTACCCCAATGCAGGAACAACCAGAGTGGAAAGAAGTGCTAAAAAAAAAAAGAGAATGAATAGCAGCGGGCCAATCCTTGGGTGTAACCCATCTGCTTTGAAATGTTGCAAGTTTAAAAAAGGACTATAAAAGGACAACACTGTAACAGAAGACACAGTGTGGCTTTGGTTCTTAATGAGGTTTAGAGTCTTTGCAGGGCAGGAGGCTTAACTCTTTTGTTAACAGTTCACAGCGGCTGGGAGAATTGTAATTAACTGTTTAACCGCCCAATTATGACGGCAGAATAGAGCTGGACCTTTGAATGACGACATGTGACCTGCTGAAACGTCTGCAGGTGACAAGGACAGTCAATATCAGACTTTACCAAACGACTTCACACACTCTGAATGACCTAAAGGATCCATTGAGCAAACTAATTCTCAGTGGCTTAAGGACTATTCTAGGAGATGAGTGTCTATTATGGATGTTGGTGTATTGTAAAGCAGAGTAG
Organism: Cottoperca gobio; assembly: GCF_900634415.1. Taxonomy (NCBI): domain Eukaryota; kingdom Metazoa; phylum Chordata; class Actinopteri; order Perciformes; family Bovichtidae; genus Cottoperca; species Cottoperca gobio. The sequence goes on from NC_041364.1 coordinate 3,925,480, forward strand.
AGAATAAAAATCATCTTAAATTAAGTTGTAATTTGCAGCATCTGTGGGGATGAGACTGAGATTGTCCCTGTGGGTTGGTTGCAGTATAAGAGAGTGATATACTGCATGCATTATACTGTTAATATGTCTATTGTGCACTTATTATTTTATATTTTGTGTCTTCTTTTGTCCATTATGTAAATGTTTTTGTACATACACTGACTATCTTGTGCAAAATCCTGAAATACTCTTGTGTACAGATTTAAAAACTTGATGTTTTGATGCGTGCAAGTCGGGTAACTTTGTTTTAAAAGCCAGATGTTTGACACTAAATAATCTTTAATATGAATTTTTGCTCTGTAAAGAAAAAGGTTCCGTTGGAAGTTTGTTTGGCTGCCTGTCAGTTGAGAAGTACTCAAGTTTGACACACTGCAGCAATACACTACTTCGCTCTATTATATCACAATCAAAAGGAGAGGCCGGGCTTAAAGTACAAGTGCTCTTGCTGAACAATCACGGCTTGGAAACAAAGCAGATGCACAAGAGCGTAAGATGGCATTATTTTCGCTTACATAGCCGACTGTCAGGGCAATCCCGCGGACAGCACAAAGCCCGTCTGTAAGAGATTTTTTAAACACACACAAACCTTCTTAAATGTGGCCAAAGCTTTACTTTTTAAACAACTTGCTTAGAAAGAACTGATCGTATATAATTACTCCACAATAGAGGATTTAATGTGCACCCAGTAGTCGCAGGGAATATGAGTGGTCCCCAATCTGCAATTTTCCCATGATCCTTATCTTTATTAGCTCATTATTTTCCGTGGAGCCAGCAGTGGCTGTTGATCTGTGGCATTTATCCGTGTGAGCAGAAACAGCCAATTAGTGATTGTTCATCTCATCACAGATATGGAGAAGCGATAAGAATGAAATAGCGACTTAAATTCTGCAGCTAAACTTGGATTTAAATTACATTACTAATATATGTATATTGTTCAAATATGCTGTTGTAGTAGGCAGTAGAACTGAATGCAAAATCTCTTCTGCAGTTTGTTAGTTTAAGTGCACGCATTGAAGTATTGCCGACATGTTTAAATAATATAGCCGTGTTCCCTCCCATCATATACAAATATTACAATTAATCATTCAACTCCACAAGTTCAACTGCTTTAAATGTTCCCTGTGCGTCGTACTCACTCAGACTACTAATCTGTCCCCACAGAACAATGGGGAAAAACATTATTCCTGCCACATTCTGAGGTGCATATCAATTGGTTTAAAAGACCCTTCTGGCATAGAAGGAAGTAAACTGCTGTGGCGAAGTTCTGAACTGGTGCTGTGACTAACCTGAGGCTAAAGGTGAGGCCACCTGGAAGATTCTGTGTCTCATTCACTTCATTGGAGGATGCACGATTGACAAATTCAAAGATGCGTTTCAGCTCTGACAGACTAGAGAGCTCCTTTGTTCAAGTGTGACCTGCAAATCCACACCGTCAATAGATACAGTCGATGCATCTTGTGTGTGGAAATTAAGATTATTCTCAGTCAAGAAGCCCCTCCGAGTCGATTTGCCAGTTGAACCACTGCACTTTTTTTAGGATAACAGAATGGCAGGCTGTAAACAAACAAAGTCTCATCTCAAAATAACCTCACAGCGAAACTACGTGTGACAGAAACAGGGGGCTAGTTTCTGTTAGCTACAACGTTCTTCAGCTCCTGTGCTGAATGTTAGCGAAGTTGGCTAAACTATTTTTGAACCAGATGCTAGTAGAAACTCCTCTACTGCCGCCGAGAACACACTTTTCCAACCTCCATATAGATTCCCCCTTTTTTTGTTATATTCTATTTTTAACCTGCATCCTCATATGGGGGACATTACATTTTGGGTTTCACCTCAACTGGCTCCTTTCAACGGCAAGGAGCAGCGGCTCCGCCCCCGCTGCTTCGATTCTCCGGCCAATCTCTCTCTCCATCGTGCCCTCACTCGCGAACAAGACCCCAAGGTACTTGAACTCCTTCACTTGAGGGTAAGGGCTTATTCCCTATCCCGGAGTAGGCAATCCACCGGTTTCCTGCTGAGAGCCATGGCCTCAGATTTTGAGGTGCTGATCCTCATCCCAACCACTTCACACTCGGCTGCGAACCGATCCAGTGACTGCTGAAGGTCACAGACCGATGACGCCATCAGGACGTGAAGTGTGATACTCCTGTAGTTGACACACACTCTCTGGTCCCCCTTTTTGAGTAGGGGAATCACTACCCCGGTCTGCCACCCCCTAGGCACTGTCCCAGACTTCCACGCAATGTTGACGAGGCGTGTCAACCAAGACAGCCCCTCAACACTCAAAGCCTTCAGCATTTCTGGACGGATCTCATCAACCCCTGCGGCTTTGCCACTGTGGAGTTGTTTGACTACCTCAGTGACTTCCAACAGGGAAATTGACGATGGTCCCCCATCAGCTTCCAGCTCTGCCTCTACCATAGAGGGCGTGTTAGTAGGATTCAGGAGTTCCTCAAAGTGCTCCTTCCACCGCCCGATAATCTTCTCAGTTGAAGTCAGCAGGGTCCCACCCTTGCTGTACACAGCTTGGATAGTTACCCGCTTCCCCCTCCTGAGGTTCCGGACGGTTTTCCAGAAGCACCTTGGTGCCGACCGAAAGTCCTTCTCCATAGCTTCACCGAACTTCTCCCTCACCCGATGCTTTGCTGCCGCCCTTCGAGTCCGTCGGTACCCTGCAACTGTTTACGGAGTCCTCCCGGATAACATAACCCGGAAGGACTCCTTCTTCAGTCGGACGGCTTCCCTGACCACCGGGGTCCACCACGGTGTTCGAGGGTTACCGCCCCTTGAGACCACAGCTCCTCACCGCAGCTTCAGCAATAGAGGTTTTGAACATCGCCCACTCAGGTTCAATACCCCAAACCTCCACAGGGATGTCTGAAAAGCTCCGCCGGAGGTGTGAGTTGACGATCTCCAGGACAGGGTTTTCCTCCAGACATTCCCAGTTCACCCGCACTACCCGTTTGGGCTTACCAGGTCTGTCCAGAGTCTTCCCCCACCCCTTGATCCAACTCACCACCAGATGGTGATCAGTCGACAGCTCCGCCCCTCTCTTCACCCGAGTGTCCAAAACATGCGGCCTCAGGTCAGATGATAAGATCACAAAATCGATCATTGACCTTTGGCCTAGGGTGCTCTGGTACCACGTACACTTATGGGCATCCTTATGTTCGAACATGGTGTTTGTTATGGCCATTCCATGACTAGCACAGAAGTCCAACAACAAACGACTGTTCGGGTTTAGATCAGGGAGGCCGTTCCTCCCAATCACGCATCTCCAAGGTGTCTCCATCGTTTCCCATGTGCGCGTTAAAGTCTCCCAGCAAGACTACGGAGTCCCCTACTGGAGACCCCTGCAGGGCTCCATTCAGGGTCTCCAGGGCATAGGCACAAACAACAGTCAGAGTTTTCCCCCCCATAACCCGAAGGCGTAGGGAGGCGACCCTCTCGTCCACTGAGGTGGACTCCAACGTAGCGGCGCTCAGCCGGGGGCTTCTGAGACCAATTTGCCTTGTGCTCCCTACCAGGAGCACATGGCTCCAGACAACACAGCTCTCAGGTTCATAGGGACACACAAACCTCTCCACCACGGTAAGGTGATGGTTCCTGCTCACTCTAAATGCCCCTGCCAGCCACTCCTACAGTTGTTTGTTGCACCACTAGGTACAGAGTCCGAATGAATCTTCTCTTCTAAATACAAACAAATGTTGCTTCCTTCCTCAGTCTGGAGCTCCGTAAGCCTGCAAATTAATGAGCTACCATTCTATTATAGTCAGTGTTCAGTTTGTTTTTAGAGTTTGCTATTTAATTTCTAAGGAATGATAAGATTTGACAGTGACTTTAATTTACATTTTAGTCAAAATGCTGTAGTTTTCATGAGATTAATAACAACGCCAGGAGCTCTTCTGAAAGCAAGAAGGGTTGTTATTACCCTAAATCACTCGGAGATAACCGTTAGTGACTCAGAAATAGTCCAAATTAAACACAGAAACAACAAACAGGACAGGCACATCATCCATTATACTGCACCTGCCCACCAAAATAACATTCACAATAGTCAACAAAACAGTTAATTGGCCTTAAAAAATCTACTAACTTCCAGTCTTATGTTTGAAGTACTGCTGCTTGAGTGCTTGGAGCCTCTGGTCAAAGCTGTGAGACGATATAAAAAAGGTAGGAAAACCACTTAAATGCTGAACAATAATGAATGTATTCAGGCTCAACTGCAGATAAGACAGCTGTGTAGCCTCATATGGCTTATTACAGTGCAAATCCAGACAACACAAATGACAACCTGTGCAAACGAATAACACAACACAGGGTTTGAACAAGCTGTTCAAACCAGCGCTAATATTCTTTATGCTCAAAAGGAAGAAGCAGACATGTGCTGCTTCTCTTAATGCAACACTCTAGGCTTGTTAGTTAATCTGCAGCTGTGAGAAATGACCTTTATAGTCCAGCTGAAGACCAGTGTTTGTGTTATTACCTTTTTGTTCATTTGCATCAAAACATCAATTCAAGTTCTGTTTCCTGATAAGGTTTTATAACATTACATTCTTTTTTGGGGGGGTTTTGCTTATTGGCAGTTTCAGTTATTTTTGCTTTGTTGACAACCAGAGTTGGCAAGCGTGTAATTATGTTTTTCCCTTATTTACTAAATTGCTATGGCACAGTAGTTTTTGTTTTGATGGTATCACATTTTAGTCAACAAAGATTCAGTTTTTATTCCATTTCTACTTGCACATAAATGTTTCCCATATAGTTCCAGTGTATCTGCTGCTGACTTATGTCCCTTCATCTAATTAGTATCTTCAAGTTATCAATAACTAATAGTTTTTTTAATACTAGTTTTTTTACTACTTAAGTAGTTTCTGATCAGCAGTTAACTAATAACTAACGTCTCAGAGGCTTTTGGATAATTCAGTTTTTGCTTGCAAAGCCAGACAAAGAACTCTCTGACTCACTGTACAGTATCACCATATTTACAGTAGGACTGAGTGCTTGCTGTAAAAAGTCTTAATTAGTCGCTTGTGCACGTTTAAATTCCTTTTTAAAAGCCAGTAATGTGCAACTTTAGGATATTTTTGGGCAATCCCTCGATACTGGAATAATTCCTCGGTCAAAAATCAATTGTCGCCTCCACTTCCACAAAGAAGAAATTATGATTGACTCTATAAAAATCATTTGGCACCATGCATCTCTGTAAATGTTGTGCAGCTAATAAACATGCGAGTTTCCTTGATATTTGTCTTTTAGAGTTTTGTAGCCCAAACTGTCCACAGGGCCAGATCAGTTGCAGTCAAACATCCAAGTAAAGACTTGATTCTGATGAGATCTAAAGATTAATCCTCCGATATACTTTCTAGCAGCATGACCTTCATAACAGCAAATAAATGTTGGGCTGTGGTTACACCCGTCTTCTTAATAATGCACAAGAACACAAACAACCAAACCAAAAGAAGCTGCTGTATAGTGAATACAACATAGAAGGTTTTGATGAGGGACTATGGATTTGCCCCAGTCCACCTTCATGTCCATCCATTCATCATGCACAGTTTAACAGATTTCGGGAAAAAATCCCCAAAACGTCTAGAATGACTCTGATGGGGCGGACATCTGCCAAGACTAATGCTGCCTTCAAGTTAGAAAGTTGTTCTTCCGACTTTAATGTGTTCATGAGCAAAGAAGACGTGTTGTATTTTATTGCAAAAAAGTGTTTGAACAACATGTGGAGTGGTTTTCTTGAATTTTTCCAGTCGGGAACTCATTTTTCCGATTATTCCGACATGCTTGAATGCAGCACAAATGCTCTTTCTCGCAATGTGAACGAAAGTGAAACATCATTTGTGAATCTTCCCCGTGATTCAGATCGGCTTCTTCATTGAATGGGTTCACTCGTGTTTAATGCTCCACCCTTCAGCTGAGTTTCATGAAGATTTGTGGCCAGTAGTTTTTCCGTAATCCTTCTTGAAGACAAACAAACCTAGTCTGAAACAAAAGCTGCTTGTCGGAGGTTAAAAATCAACAAAATCACCTATACAACGTGTTTAATGTAGGCTACAGATATCTTAGATCACATTGCTCCGATACTAATTTAAAGTATTCTACATGGTAGAGTGTCGTTTGATGTTAACACATGCACATTTATTGTGGCTTCACTGATGCTATTCAGTCTCATTGCTCTGAGTGAAATAACTTTCACTTTAAAAAGTCTGCATTGCTTAATACTACTTTATTTGATCACTGGCTGATTTCAGTGGTTGGTCAAAGCCATCTTCAGTGAACTGGTTAGCCTTCTATACACAACAACAATGTAAAAATCACACGTGCAGCAGTGGATGCCGTCATCTTTGTTGTAACTTAGACGTCCTTCAAATAACTCTCGTCTACACTGTAAAAAATGTATTTTAAAACTATGATTGTTTAATTGTTTCGGATTTGCTCAATCATGCAAGAGGAGAGAGGTGTTAACTTTAACCTGTTTATGTTGGAGAACATTGGTATCTATACCCACTGGATGGTGCATTACTTAGTCTAGGCCCGAGGACCTGGAGCGCAGATCTGGCCAGAGAGTCTTTACAGTTGAACAACCAAATTTGTGATTTGTGCATGTCTGATGATGACCATAGCAGTAGCAGCCAACTAAATTCATGAGGGAGACACTGTGTCCCGGTGTGTTTGGCCTCCGATTGGCTGGCATTACTTTGACATGTCTTATTACTGGCACATCTGGGGAACTGGCAGCATTAGTTCATGGCCCAGAGCCGGCAAACAGATTATTGTGAACAGATCTCTCAGTCAGAACAGCGACACAACTGCAGAGAGCACGGAGATGGGGTTATTTTTTGTGGATTAATAAAAAAGGGATCCATTTGTGGTAAAAACAGACATACACCATACATGCATCTGTGTATGTTCACACTCGCTCAGTGGGTGTCATTTGTTAAACTTTCAAACAAGCATATGGGATCATAAATCTTGTCAGGGTAAACTAACAGTGTCACCTAATTATGTGAAGGTCCATTCTTATTTCTGTTCATCTTTGTATGTATGGTTCGGAGCTGAAGAGTGCTGCTGAATAGACGATAGGTTACATAAATAGCTTTTACAAACAAGTGTGTGTCTGTGTGTGGGGAGTTTAAAAATGAATGTGAATGCTCTCCAGATTCATCATTTAGGACGATGATCCAGTATGGCTGACAGCACCAGAGCCTGCATGATGCATTGCTTCACAGAAGGGTGAGTGAACATGAAAACATATCTGGGAATAAACTGGATTTGCTCAACGAATTGGTTGCCTCAAATTTAAAATAACTTTTCTACATTCTTTAAAAGCAGAGTATCCAGAATAATACAAACTTATTGTCGATCCAATGCGAGTAGCTTTCCAATGAACTAGGCACACAACCTAACGACCTTTGTTTGCTAGTTAAACTCAACGATTGCGGCTCACGTGTGCAACCCGGGCCGTGGTTTATGTCTGATTTTATTCCCCAAGTCAGCACTGAGTAATGAAGTTCTTCACAGGTTCAACATTTAGACCTGATCCAAAACTGACATGCGTGAATTAATTTTCAAAAAAGGGAGACTGTCAGAACGAGACAAAAGGAGCAACACAGCATGATGTGCCAACAATTAACAAGCACTGGTGGTTAAAACAACTAACAACACATGGCATTACATCCTTCGCTTCACAATCAATCACTTGACCAGAACTGACAGTTTGTCCATTTTGATTCACTTTGATCCGTATAAAACATATTGACCTGAATCCTGCAGCAATTACAACCTAACTAAGCCCAACAATTCATTTAGGTATCACATACTACGAACTGAGTCGACTTGTGAAGACTTCAACTGAGCAATAGCGGCATAATAAATACTGTAAGTAGCACGGAACCATACTTATACTAAAAGTATGCTTTTCTCCACATAATACACGCCATTTGCTCATTTCTGGTGACTGTATGAGACTGCAGGGAAGCAGTCAGGTGTGTGGGTGTGCACGGCTGTGTCTGGTATGAAGGAGCAACACTATAAGTCATACAGGACATGCATACAGCAGAGGATTTATGTTTATGAACGGGAATGCTGGCGTATTTCCAGAGAGGAGAAAAAAATACAAAGTTGGAAGAAGGAAACTGAGCAGATGACAGCAGTGGAAGTCTCATTTGCATGCAAATCCCTTTGGACACTTAAAACCTTTTTGACTAGTGCACACTACCATCATGGGAGTGTACAGCGGGCATGTCCTGTGCGGATTAGGTCCATGTTAAGTGGGTCCCCAGGAGCCGTGGAAGGTCCCCGGGCCGTGATTGCTTCAGCGAGACAGTGGAATGAGTTACAGCTTCCACTGACTCGAGGCGACAGCAAAAATCACCACAACTGCAGCTGGACTATCTCTTTTTGATGACAACCACGGCAAACCCTACATCACTCACACACACACACTTTGCCCCACATGTCGTGTAGCCCTTGGCTGTTTAGACAGTGGGTCCAGAATCTTATTACTTAAGGAGGAGGGCTGAGCAGCTGGCAGCCTCTCGAAATTCATGAAATCCCAATGTCTGTTGTTTTTTAGTCCGTCACACAGGGCAGCGATGACTTTAATATCAGCAGCAGTTGAATGCATAATGGCATTCTGGGTAAAGAAAACCACAAACACTGCTTTGCTACTGTTAATATGCAGTGAATGAAACTTATTTCTACTCTTTGTTTACTATAATTACAGAAACAGATACAGTCTGGTTATTGTTTGGCTGTTTGTTGTTCCACAGAATGTATTGCGTGTGCAGGTGACCAAATGTCCTCGTTGCCCTTTTGTACACGATGCATCACCTGGACTGGTCGTCGCAATACATTTCGAGAACACGGTCGATTATTCTGACCACAGAAATGATTTGATAGACGACCCGTTTAGTTTGGCAAATTGCAGGGGACACAAATGATATTGCCTCATGCACAATAGAGCCTTTGCACAGCAGACATGTTGGCCTGGCTCTGGAACTGGCTCACTCTAACGCAGCAGTCATTAATGCGATTCATTTCACCTGAGCTTTTCCTGCTTTTTTGTCCCAAAAAAAGAGTCTATGAAGGTATTTGTGAAAATCTGATTATCAAGAACCAACAGTTTGTGAGTTTGAAGTTAACTGTTAAATGCTGCCATCTCTGTGTTTCAATACTGACACCCATCGATGATGCTGGAGCCTTTGCTGCATGTGCAACCACACCCAATAGTGATGTCCTGGACTACACCTGTACACCACTACAGGAAGGGGAAGGATTAAACTACTATAAGTTTGCAAAAACAACATTTTTAGTGGGTTTTAAAAAAGGGACATTTCACTCCAAAATAATAAAAACATGTTTCCCCTCTTACTTGTAACTTGATGACAGAGTAAGTGTCTGCTCTCCAATATATTGGAACTACTATCGGCACGTCGCTTGTGGTGCTCAAAGTGCAAAAAAGAGAAATACATTTTAAAAACTCAAGAGCAATGTCTCCTTCCAGAAATCATGACCCGGTTTTAGAAAACAGCCATTAGTGCCGTTTCTACGCCCATGTTGTTGGTGATGCATTCTTACTTTTGTTGTTAATTAGCCAAACGTAGACGACATGACGTGTCGAGACATTTCCAGCACAGCTCGAGTTTAATTGCTTTAAAAACTTTGAGTAAAGCGTCAACATTAAACTTAACATTCACAGAGCAACACAACCATACAGGGAAAAGTTTATCATAGAACTTTTTCTACCAAATGCACGGTGTATTTTCACAATGTCTTGTTTTGTAACTCGCCTTCTCCTGCTGCACGTAGCTGAATGTAGCAGGTTCAGACATGCACTTTGCTGTAGAACCTTCTGGCACATACAAGAAATCCTTAAATGAAGTAAAGGTACCACAGTACAAGTCAGTATAAGAGATGAATGACAGAATATCACCATAAATTCACTCCTGGAATGCACTAAACATCACACATTGATGATATCTCGTCTGAGCAGCAGAGAGTGACATTTTCCTTTCAGGCTGACTGCAGTGATATGATCAGCACTGTGTTTTAGCTGACTAATGATTCATTTTCGCCTGGCTGCGAGCAACCGAGATAGTGACAAAGAAAGTTTTGACGCTGCCGTTTCTTTTCCCCCCAAGATTGCATTTTCTACTCAAGGTGCAAAAACATGTCCGCCACACAGTTGAGAGGAGGGACGGATGTGTCATGTTACCGACGAGGCCAGAAACCTCTTGCTTTGTCCAGGGACTAGTCTCTTGCAGGGTGACCTCCATGTATGAAACAAAATATCAAACATTTACTGGAATTCCCACCAACTATTTATTTTTCTGTTTAATTTGAAGCATCAACAAACATAAAACCCTCCATTTTCTATTAGAGCTGCGTATGTGCACAACGTTTGGTTCATAGTGGTTGTAATACTGCTTGACCCCAATGCTCTGACTTTTCCTCTGAATCATTTGAGCATGCTTTTAATTATTTAGTCCCCAATCCTGGCTGCGGCCTAGTTGTAGTGCTCTCGGAGCGTGCAGCTGAGAAATAAGTTCAAACCACTAATGGCTAGTGTGATGAATGTCAGTCGTCACTTACTGTGAAAATGAGACAGCGAGGCTTTAATTCTGTGAAGTGAAGGAGAAATTATTCTGAAACAACTCGCCGCATGAATGATGCATGGTGTTTGTAAGAAAGCTGTGCTCTCGCTTTAGTTTATTTTAGTGAGAAAACAGTGAGTAAGTGCGTGACTGACGGGGGTTGGTTGGAGCTACTGGCTTGCACAATATGGATGTGCCAAAGTTTGAACAACTGATTAACACCTCCTTACTGCCGTGAGCCTTCAGCTTTCTCAATTTCTACTTGTGTGTGTCGTCAGTACAGAGAGAACATGTACGTGGCTTACAAAGTCCGCCCACAATCCACCACCTGCTCTTAATTATCAAGTGTTTTCACACTACAAACTATCATGTGGAAAACTGGGAGCCGTAATTACAAGCTGCAAAGCAGGGCTGGCAATAATTCAATACTTAGTTTTGTTACTTTTTAATGGAATCATATTGCAATGATGTGACTTTCTTTAATGTACAGAGTACAACACTTACCAATTGACAGTTTTTTATCACAATTTTGTTGTTTTATGCAAGTGAAAAGTTGTGTTTTCTGTAATATAGAACAGTGGGAAACAGTACATTTCACATACTAACACATTATTATATTTTATGTGATTTTGCATAGATTTGCGATATCATGATCGTCTTAATTGGAGACTCGTGAGTAGAGAGAGAGACAGGAAATGAGGGACGATAGAGACGGGAAACATTGCGAGTGAACATAATCCAGGCAGCAATTACATTTCTAATTAGAATGTAATTGGTAAACCAAATTAGTACAACACAAATATAATTTCTTGGAGACAGGGTGGCTTGACTCTAATTGGGATGGCAATGTCTGTCGGTCGGTCGGTCCACCACTTCAGACTCAAACCCTATCCCATGTATTCCCATCTGTAAAGACATCCATGGCGCCCAGTGAATGAATCCCAATGGCTTTGATGATCCCCTGACTTTTCATCCTGCGCCACCACGAGGTCGACAATTAAGGCTTTGAATGAAATGCCTCAACAACTATTGGATGCATTTCCATGATATTTGGTCATTCATGTTCCCCTCTGGATGAGTTCCACGCCGAGCCCGTACGGAGACAGAGGCACGAGCACGGCTGTAGAACACAAACTAAAATTAGAATTTTTACTATCACAACTTAGTATTGCTAAATTACTAATTACCATCTCATAATAATAAGAAACCTCATAATTACAACATTATAACTAAATGTATTCTAATCAAAGTCAAACTTCCAATTTTAACTTTGCTTAACTTTCTCATTGCCAATCTGTTGTGCCCACGATCACTAAACAAGGTGCCCGTCAGCAAGTCACATGACCCCAACACTGTTTTGAAGGCGTTTGTCACTAATTTCATGATGGAAAATAAAAAATAAGTAATGTGTGTAATAAAAGCACTAAAAATATCAAATGGGAGAGTTGATTTGTTGAGTCTTAAAACTTAAAGCACCACTATAATCGTTAAAATCAGCAGTTTCTAAAAAAAACTATCCAGCAGCCCATTAAATTCAGGACTGAAGGCAGTTCGGCTGCCTTACGTTACGCTTCAGTCCACACACAAGTGCAACTTTTAAGGAATTATCAAAACTGACTGCATTACCTGTGAGCATGGAGATTGCCAAGAAACCATTTCAATTTGCTGCGTTTGACAGACACCCTGTGCATCTGACTTTGTGCTTGGATCCGTGGGAGATAATTCATTTTCATCTCGATTTCTCCGGGATAACGGACTCAGCAATAACACTGCTTCACAAGGAGTCTGAGGTGCATGCAAGAACATTAAATCTGTACATGCAAGTCCTGCAGATTAGTTTAAGCAGTAAATCCATAGCACCAAAAGCTACATTAAAAAGATACAACTTTCAATTACACCACAAATGAACTTTCATGTATAACTGATGTCAAAGATATCCCCCTCTCGTGTAAGGAGAACATGTCTGGGGATTGCAGCTGGGGTATTGAACCACAATCCTATGTTCCTGTGTTTTTCAACAAATCCTATTAAAAAAAGACCAAAACCAACAATGTGTATCTTTCAATACGCTCTGACTTCCAGCCCCAAGCCCATTAGTTCCTACTGAGGAGCTAAATCTTTAAAAGCAGCTCACACGATTATAGTTAAAATTATAAAAAGCTTCTATTATTTCTAGGAAAAAAAGATGGGCTTTATAGCTCAAGCAAATGTTAATCAAACACGTAAAAACTGCATCTATTCGGGACTATTTTCAGCTGTGGATTAACACATATTTGGTGTGCTAGTGAGTGTTTATGTCAAAGTTGTTGTGCGTTTGCTTCTGTGGTGAAACTCAAGAAATACGGGGCAGAGAATATGTGTAAATCAATTTTTAGATCTTTAAATTTGTTTGCGCTCCAAAGATTTATCACTGGTGTCACTGACTGATGACCATGAGATTGCTGAGCACACAGGAACACACTTGGAGTGGAAATAAACAACATTACAAGAGCTTTTAAATGGAACTGCAGACATAAATATCAGCTGCGTATCCGAATTGGCTTGTTGTTGAGAAACTCACCATATGATGTATTGTTATTTGTGTGCATTTAGTTTTTTATTCTTTCAGTGTTTTCCTAGACTAAATGATCAGACATTATAATCTATGAGTGATGTTGCCTAACATAAGTCACAATACAATCGCACAACAAACGTTGGCCTTGAATAACCCTATGATAACAAAACAAACGTACATTTCACAAACGTTCCGCCGTATTCGTTGCAATGATGAATTATTGGTATTGCAATTCTGTGTACAAAGGTTGCTTTTTTTTCCCCCTCCACTGTATATTTTATACATTCTTTATCCAATTAAGACCCCAAGGGCAAGCTGCCAATTTAACCTGAGTGCAGAATCCTGCACACAATTTAATTCAAACGTCCACAGCATTTGAAGGAAATGCTGTACAAAGAAAAAGACAAGAAAAGGACAAATTAGCGAAGCTTTTGAACGTCTGCAAGCAAAGAGCCAACCCAAATCTCGTACAGTGAATCTGAATTGAGGAAAAGCAAGCGCATATTACTCTGCATGGACGCCACATAACTTCATAAATTCAAGATGAGTGCATTAAATTCGAAAATATGGTGATATGGAGGCTGAGATACGAAGTCCGTCTGAAGGGAGGTGCTTTAACATTTAAACTTTGAGACTTTTAAAGTATGATAATTCCTGTGATTACCGACAGACATCCAGATAAGTAACTCAAACATATCAACATGAAGTCTTCATCTTATTCATTAAAGCCAATGATGTCATTTTGGTTTTTTTCTGAATGTACTACCTGCACATTCTGAAGATCATCTCAGTAACCACAAAAGACTGCAAGAAAGTAGCCAAATGTACACATTTATATATATACATTTGTATATTCGGCTGCTTTATTACAGTCTTTTTAATGTGCAGATGTACATTCACGCTACAATATACATGTAGCTCCAGTTGCAATAAGTTTAATGCTCATACGATGTAATGTCAGTTGTCAGATTTCATCATCTACTAGATCAGGTGACAGATTATCTTTATGGGTTCAACTTTTGGAATCATCAGCCAACCTCGCAGCTATTGTTTTGCATCTTACAGTCGCCATCACAATAAAACTGAAATTGTGAGGCACATTAAGAGGCTGATGAGCTCTTCTCAATAACAGCTTTATGCATCGACATTTCTCCTCACCGAAGCAAATGAACAGAGAGGAGAGGAGCAGAGAACAACAGAGCTCCTGCTGAGACAATGTCTGCAGGTAGACATTTTATTAATAAGGCAACATTATGCACAGGGGAATTGCCACTGAGAATGTAGGCACGGTTGGGCGCCGTGAGTGAAAGCATAAAGCATGGACACTGACTTGGTTGAGGCCTGCACAGCTAAATGAATTAGCGGATTGATTACCATGAATGAAGGATTGTTGAATGGCTCAGTCATGGCAGGGAATGAACAGTCTGTCATCACAGCTGGTTCGCTCAGCGACAACTTAGTGTTAGCTGAGCCTCAGGCCAAATGTAGACTACACATATGGTCACATTTATAATAATTTACTTAATATGTGCTTAATTAATTTACTTAATAATCACTTATTTCACGCATCAATTGGGAGCAAACTGCTAAAACACGAAAACAAAAAGAGCGTTACGAGGTTACTTTAGAACAGCTTGAGTTTCTCAGAGTTTACGAAGTACACCTGAATGCACCATGAAGTCCCCGACTGCTTTTGCGTACAAAAGGTACGCGCAATCCATTTTAAGCGTAACTGCGGCTCTTCAAAGGATAATCGTGTGACTGCAGCTGCAAAAAGCCACCAGATTATGCTTTGTTGTGTACATTACTCACGGGGGAAGAAAATATTGACACACCGGTGACTTCAGGGAAGGAGGGGCCATGGTGTCTCGGAGATGTGCAGCTGCAGGCTCCCAGTAAGCTACGATGTGTCATCTTAGTGTTTTGTGGGTGGAAAGACAAGAAATACTGGGAGAATTCACGATCATTTCATTTCGACGATTGATTTTGGATTTAGAATCAAAATCCTGACCTCCCTAGTAAAGAGGGAGGTGTGCAGGAACACACACTCTCACACACATCAGTGAACCTCGTCTGAGATCAGTTGTGTAGATTGTGCACGCCAACGTTCCCATAACAACAAGGAGGGACATAAAGAGATTGCAGGGTTTACGTTCACCATCACTTACCCGCTGATTATTTTCATAATAAATAAACATTTTTGTCTACAAAATGTCCCACCAACAGTTCAAACTCCAGAAATATCCAGTTTACAATCATTAAAACAGAGAAAAGCAGCAAATCTTCATATTAGAGCAGCTGATTGATCAGTTCATTCAAACCTTTAGGACCCAGCAGTGCAGAAAGTGCACGTACATTTGCAGTATTAGGAAAACTACTGTTGTCACTATCGTACTACTAAATTGTACTGTGTGTGTATTGTGTTATGGGGGGGGGGGGGGTAATGCAATGCAGAAGTGAATTTAGCTGCAGCTGTCTTTGATGTCCTTTGAGTGGGGAAACTAATGGTGTCATGAATGTAGCACGATCGCCATGCAGGCGGCTGTGATTTATCATCATTGCTTCCATTAGATTCATAAGTTTGACCTTGGCTGCATTAAAAGGAGTTAACATAGCACAAAGACCATTTCTGAGATTAAGATTAAAATAATGACAAACCGAGGAGATGGAAAAGTCTTCCAACACAATTGTATGCAAATTGTTCTGCTTCTGCCCGACTTAACCGTATGTAAATAACTCCCTGTGTAAAGCATGCAAATGTTTTCTGCCCTTAGAGCTTTTAAAGTCTGAGCTTGTACTGAACAATGAAGTATTTTCTCCCCGTCTTCCAACTTTTCAAGCTTTGTGTTGTTCTTTATGGAGCTGAACTTGACCTCTTTCATAAGTTAACCATATCAGTGTTTGCATTTTTGCATAAAGATATCTGTGAGAGATGTATAATATTATATTAGTGAGATTGAGCCAACCCCCCCAGTGGGAGAGTAACACCAGCCAAACATTTCTGACCAGAATGTCCAGTGGGTAAAAACACTAATGTGTTCATGTAGACGAGGAGCTTTTAAAAAAAGGTTGTACAGGTTGTAAGGATTGTATCGAGCTTGTAGCACTAAGCTAGGTGAGGTGTGGGTGTTTGGAAGGACTGTAGGGACCAGATGGTGGCTACATGGTTTACAGGGACTTCCTCTGCTGAGAAAGAAAGAAAGGATTTAGTCTAAAAGCTACGGGTGTTTCCTCTCAATGTGATTAATGCTGTATAGCAGAGGCAAATCTCCTCCATAGCTTCGCTCTCTTTCTCAAGTACAGCCCAGCAGTCACAAATAATAATTTTGACCTTCTGGAAGGAGGAGGAAGTGAAATGACTGAAACCCTTCAGCTTGCAAACAAAAGGTTCACCAGAGAGTCACAACTGGATAGGATCTGGCACTTTCTGTTCCCTAACAATCAACCCAAAGTGTGACACTCCTCATGTCGTCGACTGTCCGTTATTACTTTTCACCTTTTGTTTTTATTATTTTCCAGCTCAACCTTTATTGTCCTATACTACGTACTGAGCAGAAGGGACGGAGGGGGGGATACCATCTGTTGTATGGTATCCCCCCCTCGTCCTACATCCTGATTCCCTTCTTCAATAAAACACACTTGACAAAAAGAGTTAAGCGTGTTCTTCTGTTTAAGGGATGCATATGAAACAATAGTTGGATCTAGTAATGTAATAGGCGTCTCTTATCTCCCAACCTGCTGTCAATTTCACACTATTATTTCATATTTATCATGAAAAGTTGAGTGTCCTCGCTTTAACGAGACTGCATCCACACATTAGAGGTGTAATTAGAGCATTAGCTTACATTTGTTAGGGCACAGGAAGGCAAAGAGGGACACGTAGTGCTTAGTAATCTTTGGTTCCTTTGTGGAAGGTGGCAGGTGGTGAAGAACAGCTGGCTTCCCAGGCTGCTCTGCTCCGGTCAGCGCCGTCATGATCTAAAAACTCCCAGCTGCCCCGTCAGTATGCATGGCCACCGGGCTTGCCTCTCTCTCTCTTTGTCTGTTATCCTAACATTATCTAACTCGCCTTTTGTCTTGTTCTTTTTCTGTGACCTTTTAACTCTCTGATGCTTTCTTTTGTTTGTCATTTACTTTGTGTTCACACTCGCGGCATTTCAATTAAGTACAGGTATACAACATACTCAGGCTTCAGAAAGATGAAAAGTGCACTGGGTGGGTTTGTACAATGACCACATCATGCGCTGCCAGCCCTTCTGTCAATTGTTACAATATCAGTGTGTTGACCGGGTGAGGTCAACAGATTCAAGTCCCTCGTCTCAAAGCACATCTCAACTAGACACCGTCACATCTAAAAGTCAAACTAAGTACCAGCATGTTGGACCTCATCAAGTATTTCCTGTTGATATTCAACACCACAGAGCAGCCCAACAGAAAATAAGTGTGCGAACCTGAAAGGATTGATCAGTTGCTCATTAGACAGATCAGAGCCGTGTGTGCAGCTAAAGGTAAAGGTGTTGGGTGGTACAGAGCTTTGGTCTGTGACAGTCCCGGCCTTTTCTGAGCCGCAGGCAGCACCATATGGAGATATCCCTTGAAGGCATCCTCCAAGCCAATTCAAAAGTGCATCATTCCTACCTTATTAAAGCCACATATAGGCTAAGTTAACAGCTGACTAGGTCCTCCAGCCAGCTATATATAATATCACCTTACCCGTCTGATCGACCACCGGCACTATAATAATATTCCCCTTTTCATCCCACTAACACAGCCCACAGTCGCCGCTGTCACGGGCTCATCTGCTGTGGCAGAGCACCGAGGAGCTGGGCTGTAGTCACTTTGACCCAAAATCACTCACACTTCACAATTGTCATATTCAAGGTAATTTATTTATTCAGCTCTTCATCACAGGCTCGTCTCTAAAGGCTTTAAAAAGAACGCCTGTCTAGACCAAGAATCATAGGACAACATTGAATCATCATTAGGGATGGGCAATATTTCACAAAGAAGTCTTACTGTCTCACACTAGGTTGTCCAAATGCACATTTAGTAAACTGCAGTTATTTGGACTATGACAAGGAATTGTAAAATGTGTGTCGCGAGGTTCAAAATACAGCTCGTCTCCTGCATTGATGAATCTGGGGGAAGACATGATAATAACGTAAATATGGGGATAATGGCACACTTTCGGACAAACTCTCCTGGAAGCATTCCTAGTGTTGCACTCAGTGTTACACCAAAATCGTTGTGTAAAGAATGAAAAAAGAGCTTGAGAGACTCAAAACGACTTTCTTCCTCACCCACGCACACCTGGCCAATCACCGAATTAAGTGGGTGTGAATGTCGGATTTGGAAACTCCATCTGACAAGCGCTTAATCTGAAGCATAGCGGCGCATACTGACGCACCACGTGATAAGAGCCGATAGCGAGGCCTTTTCAACAGACCCTGGGACCTGCCGCGACCATATCTTACCGAATACGACAAAGACTTGAACCCAGTACGAGAAAATACCAGATTGGCACTTCACATCTCACGGTATTCAAGCTTTAATAATCTGACTATAGAATGAGACATCTGTGCCCATGACTATATCATCCATTCATGAAAACAAGACTCTCCGTCTACAACCTTGGCAATCATCATCAGATGGATCGAGGGCCTTTCTCGTCCTTGTGTCAGACTGACATGTTGTTTGGAGGATGAATTTGTATTCATGCTTTGCTTCATACCACAACAACCCAAAAGGGTCGTCACTTCTTGAAGTTCAAACTAACATTAGCCAACACTTGTTACGATACAAATGTGCGTTTCCGGATGTGAAGAGAGTTGTTGATTATGATTTGAGAATGTTGAATTTCAGGCATTTAACGCTACAGATTGATAAATGACAGACACAGATCATTTATGTCAAGCCGACCCTAAAAGGGTTTGACTGAGAGGATGGAGCAGTCCTGCTTTCTGAAGTTGGAAAACATAAAAACTAAAGCTGTTTGTATACTATACAGATTCAGAGAAGGTACTATTATTTAACTTTATATAGACCACTGCAACATCCTCAATAAAAAGTCACTTTCAGTCTGTTTTACTACTGTGTCTACGCTCCTTCCATCACTGGCTGTTTTTAAACGCTTTACTGGAAGTGCCCAACCAGGTCAAACAAGTCGATCTGCATTTTCAAATCAATTAACCAACAGGTTGTCCGACACAACAAAAGCCTAATCGTATGTCCCCTGTTGGTAGCTTACTGGAAACAAACATTCCCCATGTATTGTGCCTTTAAAGTCACATTCTTAATGTCACACAAATGGAAGACTTCCCTCTGCGCCGATCAGCCGTTTAACAATAGTTGAGGAGAATAAATTAGCCCAGTCTTTTAATGCATCAGAGACGAAGGACGCATACATATCAACATCACTGACAAATGTCTCAATCAGGATGATGATGGAGAAAAGAAACACACCCAAAATGTCCGACAAAGACCCTCCAAGTCGTCCTCTTCAAACAGTCTCGATCAGAAGTGTCGTCAGCTGGGTCTCCGGGCCTTCATTTGCACCACTCATCGATTATAGAAGGTCGCTTCACTAATGAGCGAAGGTCAGCCCCTCTCTTCATCCATCACCGTTTTCCTCGCCATCCTCTCTTTCCTGTGAGTTTCTATTCCCTTCTGCTCCCCTCCCATTGTCTGGCAGGCAGCAGAATGCGATGCGAGACGAGGACATGTCAATGTTATCAGCATGCAACAGACGACAGCTTTGAGGGCGACTGTTACTTTCAGCTGCTGCCCCAGTGGCTAATTACCCACACTCCTCATCGGGTGGACCCCCTCTCGCCACACCAAGCTATGGACGGCCATTTTGCATTTTTTGGAGCCCGTTTTGACTTTTTTGCTCCACTTTTAATGTTGGACATGGACATTTTCTAATTTGGAAGTAAATGTAACATGTGCTGTATCAAGTTCTTGTATATGAACACACATCCCTTACCTCTTAACATGTACTACGTGGGACATTCTGCAGTTTACTAATACATTTGTCTCTCTGGTGGAAACACTACAGAACAGTGTGCAATAGCAGCACTGGAAACATATTGTGACGGCCCTCTAGCTCCGTCATGGCCTGTAGGTTTGTCTTGCTCGGGGCTTGTGTTTTGTTTCTCCCTTCAGGTCCTGGTAGGCAGAAATTGTACTGGACAGTCCATCTAGAATACATTTAGGATCAGCTGTCCTCATTCCTTCTCGCTCTCACGCCATCGCTGGCTCTCCCCCTTGCATCACAATTTCTCTTCTTTTTTTGGTGCAGTTGCAAGCATCCACGCTACTGATCTACTGATTGAGCATTTATACATTTAGTTATTGACTTTTGTTATAATTCCTGTAAATAAATAGGCTGGTTTGATCTTAGCAGTGCAACCTTGTGCCGGTTCTGGAATATAAAAGTGAATGCATTATATAGAAATGTACATAAATGTAACTGTACTGCTAATTAAAACAATTTGTTGATTAATTCAGATTAGTTACATTTAGATAATTATTCTTTTTAAGTCTATTTGTGAGCAAAAATGCAAATTCAATGTGAAAGTGTGAATATTCACCCATGATTAAAACATTAAATATCTTCACTAATCACTAGCCTTAAAACATGTCCCGACTAAAGCAATGTGCACATGTACAATTAAAAGCATTGCTTGTTGTATTATTAGTTGCAGTAGTAGTATGATGTACGTAATAGCAGAAGTGAAATCAATATCCCTCGGTTACGTTACGCATCAATAACTGGTCAACACCGTTTTATAGGATTTCTAACAAAACTTTAATAATATAAAAATAACTTCAATGAATAAAAGTCACAGATTCCATTCAAAGGTTTTCAAGACGCAATAAGTTTGATATTTACTGCACCAGAGCACAATGTGATTCAAATGTACTTGAAGGGGGTTGCTGATCAATACCAATAACTCTCACTTCTCCAGGTGCGATGTCACTTTCTGACCGAGGCTGCTCATTTCAAAACAAAAGCTCTCTGCTCACCGGAATATTAAACGTATTCTTTACAATGAGTGTTACAGTCAGTTGCAGGCCACCCACCCACCCACACACACACCCACACACACACACACACACACACACACAGACGCTGTGTGGGGACGTTTCGTCAATGTTGTGATTCCTGGTTAGCGAAAGAAGTTGATTACAATTGTTTATCACTTAATGTACTCAGTGTTCCTTTTCAAATTGGAATTAAATAGAATACACTAACACAAGCACATAAAACTTAATAAGCCGATATATAACTGTAATACCAAGGACGTTTAATTTTAAAAAGGAACAGCGAATGACATCTCATTGCTCATTTAGAAGCCATATCAGACGGGTAGGCTAGTATCTGATACCTCAATTCAGCTTTCTGTCATCTATTCAGATTTATTGGCAGCTTGAAATTCCATTAATCGACATCTGAGACACATAAACCTCAATCAAAAGCAACATCTCAGCTTTCTGTAGATATCTTTGTGCTATTTTCATGCACTTGCTTAGTGAAACGCAAGAAAGAACCGGATCAATTGCATTTTAATCAATATGGTGAGTGGCAACAGATGAGTTTGCTCTAGAATGGATGTGGCTGTAAAGTTTTATTCCAGAGATAGTGTTTAAAGCGGTTATTTTCTAAATGGGATTGTGATGTTTAAAAAGGGAGCCTGCCACAAAGCAGAGCCGCTGTTTATTAATGGTCTTCGGGTCAAACACAAAGGCAGCGTTACAAATTACAACCGGGACATACTATTCCATCATAAGATTGCGCCTTGAACTTTGACCTTCTTGCTCATATATCCGCTGTGCAAAGGATTGTGGGTCAGAATATTCTGGTTTACATACTGCAAAATGTAACCGGATGCAACCCGGGTGTTTCTGGCATTCTGCATTTGGCAAACTAGGTTTTGAGACCAAATGGCAGTCAATCTCCAAAGACCCCCCTAAGCCTACTAAGAGAGCGCCATCTTATTTCATGTTGGAACATTTTAGATTAGATAAAATATACCAGCAGGTTCCTTCAACAAATGATAACACTCAAGGCACAATTGTGGTAATTGCAGTCACAGTAGCATCTGCGACACCGCACCTGTGGTGCTCGTGCATTTATAGTTGTTTCTGGGTCCCCCGCAGCACCCGAGGTAAACTTCAAATCCAGTGTATTCTCCAGGTTCCCTCTTCCTTTAGCATTTGTGACAAATTGATTGTACAATCACGCGTCTCTGTTGTGGCAAAGTAGGAGTGGGTTTTGCAACATTGCCCACAATTATTGCAGAGTGATGTAATAAAAGAAATGAGATAGCTACCACAGTATACACATTATAGCAAAATGACTGACCATAGGGAAATACGTATCATCGCTTAGGGTGCTTAGGGACCCCACCCACATTTCATATACAGAATAACACAATAATGAATATAAATCACAAGTTCTCATATATTATTTCTATGACTGAGTCATTAATCTACGGTACAATATAGCACCAATAAGGACCAAATACATTGTCAGTGACAATATGTATGTTAAAAATAAGTATGCAATGGATTATTCCTCTATATTTGAATATTAATGTTGTATGAGTATACAGCATCTTATTTTCAAAAGCAATACATTTGTTTTCATTAAGTCTCAGACATCATTGTATCTTTAAATGTATTGTTGCATGAAACAACTAAAAAAGCAAGTTAATATATTAACACATTAATATGTAATAGAACAGGAGAAGAGTGTCTTGAGAAATCTGTAATGTGTAAAATATGTAAAATGTCAAATTTTGTCGAGCGGCTCTCTGCTCCAAGAGTAAGTGTTTCACTGGACTATGAAACGAGGTAGCTTAACGAGGTAATGTGCTAATGAAG
This sequence comes from Cottoperca gobio, assembly GCF_900634415.1. NCBI lineage: Eukaryota > Metazoa > Chordata > Actinopteri > Perciformes > Bovichtidae > Cottoperca > Cottoperca gobio. The sequence continues at coordinate 3,948,562 of NC_041364.1, forward strand.
CATGAGTGTTGTCCTTCAGAAAAGATGTGCGCTGTATCCACGGGGAGCTCTCAGCTGGTCCGACTGAAGTAAATGCAAAGAAAAACTCTTTATAAAAGTCATTATTAACACCGTTTGTGTGTCATTCAGCTCCCTTATAATAGTCACAGTTAACAGCAGCAGTAAACATTTGACACGCTGTTTTCCACATGCCTGCGCCCACACCGAGTATGCTTTTCTGTTGTGTTTTCTACATTGTTAGGCTCAGTAGGGGTATGCCACAATCAGAATCGTTCTGGAAAGGTACCAAATGATATTTTGGATTGTCTGTCTCTCCCAGGGTGGTGGCAGGATTACATACTGGCTTCTACATGCTACTGTTTTCAACAAACAGGACACACAATCCCCTGCTATTACTGCAGATGCCCAAAAGGTTCAAATACATTACCCTTTTTGGAGAATTGCAATAAATTACTCTTAGCAGATGCTGGCTGCACTTTATTTCTTCACATGACAATCATGTATCACTAAAAAGTCTATTGAATTGTTGAAGCCCAGAGCTGTTTGCAGCTGTATGGGTTGCCTTGATAGCTGAATGGTAACAGCGCATGCCACATAACCACAACGTCGCCGGTTTGATTCCAACAGAGGAGCTTTGTTGCATGTCATGCACTCTCGCCCCCATTTCCTGCCTCTTCACTGTCGACTACTACAGGCAAAAATTAAAAAAATCTTATTAAAGTCTTTCATTATCTCCCTCTTTAGCCCACTTCGTGTGAACTTATGTTACAGTTGGCAAAAAAATATTTTTAGTATTCCAATGTGGGATGAAAGTTTTATTAAAGCTGCACTAATTAATATTTTTATATGAACAATTGCTCAAAACGACTATGTGTAATTTGAGAGCGACAAAAAAATTAAGCACCCAATTCAGCAGGTTCCCCTAAGCTTTACAAAACCTCTCAGCATCTTTCTGCAGAAGGCAGCGGTTCTCAGGGAAAAAGTGCTGATGGCCCCAAACAGCCCAGCACCAAAGATCAGACAGTCAGTTAGCAACTAACTGGCGAACACACAGGAGCATTTAGCAGCTAAAGAGACAGATATTCCCCTCAGAAGTTGGCGGAGACACATACAGAGCTGAAAAGGAGATTGAATATCGAAGATACATTCATCAGGTGGCCAGAAGCTCAAGTCCAAATGAAGAATCATGTTGCTCTGTGTCCGCTGAATGTGTTCCACTTCAGCCAAAACAACTCCAAAAAGCGATAAAATGTCTATTAGTGTTTTTCAGCTTAGTGTGAAACTACCTCCAATACAAGTCAATGTATGCAGCTATAAGTTTTCAGAGCATATTACGACTACAAATGTTAAATCTAGAAACAGCATAGTGTAGAAGTAGACATGTTTAATTATTACATTTGCCGATTAAGAACCTGAACATACTGGTCCAAGTAGCTTCGGAGGAGTCCTTTTGGCAATCTGTGTGACTATTGTTACTATGAATAGTAGCTTCTACACAGTTAGTGCACATTGTGTAATAGTATGCAAGGAGACATTGACAACGACACAAATCAGCCACATTAGATCCTTTTAAGACGGTTAAGTTGTACATGTAGAAAATGAGTCAGTGTTTTACAGCCACAGGTGGTGAGGAGCTAACGGACTCACAGTGACTCCTTTGCACATAAACATAAACTTGCTAATGGCAATTCAGTCAAATGTCAAGCTACTTAGGGCAAAGTAACCATTACAGGGACACATGACTTCATGAATCAAACACTGAAAAATCAAAAAGGTCAGCACCTGAACTGAAAACAATAATTATGCCATCACCTCTTTCCATGGACATTACAAGAGCAGACAGTGTTTTACCCTTCAAACACTTAATCTATTAATTCCCTGTGAATGGAGCTGGTACTCATTTTAGAGCCACATTACTGCGTGTGTTGCATGTCTGCTGTTGAAGCGGGGGGTTATAGAAGTGGCAGACGATGGTAGTGGTAATTTAGACTTTGATTAGGGGCACACACAAAGTTTCACGCTGAGACTTGGAACCGAGTATTAGGACAGAGTCAAGGACCTATGCTCTTTCAGAGGCTCCCCCCCCACCATGAGGAGTTTTAGTTTAGTGTTCACAAAATGACCTTGAGTTGAACAGATGTCAAATGTTTTTCAATTTAAAAGTCATCAGTTTGAAAAAAGAAACGGTTTTAAACCCAACCAAGGTCTTCTGGAAAGCGTGCACTGGATGTTCACTGCACTGCTCAGGTTGGAGCTAAAACAATCAATTCAACACTGAATCTTTCACAGAAGACTGAAGGGCTTCAGCCATGTTCCATTACTGTCCTCACTTCATTATTTTTGTTTTCTCAATTTCCATTATTTGATAAGGAATTTGAGTCACATCACTCCCGTCAATACAGCCTATTTAAACAGCTGCATCGTATTGCTGAAGGGAAGCTGGCGTAAAAACATGCTCCTCGTTTCAATACATTTATTGATGCAGTAAAAGAGGAATATGAGAACATTTTAAGGAGAATTGACATTTGCTTTTCCTGCAGTTGTATATACAGTAAATACTTTATGTCTTGTGTCTATTTGGCTGCATCTCCAAATGTCAACTTTGCAATTAGCTTGGCCTTTCTGCATTTTTCATCTATTCTGATGGTTTAAAATCTAAGTTCAGTTTGTATACACTACTTGCATGCATGAGGAGAAACATCAACAACTTTGAAGGTTTTTCTCTGACAGCAACAGTAAGACACATTGATTGACGGGGTCAAGCCGAAGCCGATTATTCGATATTAGCATTAACACAAGCAGATTCTACCGGCCCACCCAACAAACACTACGCTGATATTATCACTTCTACAAGACTAAAATATCAAAGCAAAACTTTTTAATGAATTATTTCCACAATATTTGCACATTACGGTTACAGCTGTTGATCTTAGAAGAAACGCAAACCCTGAGCTCTGGCGTTATATCAAACCTGCTGCATAATCAACACAAAACCTCGCAGCTGAAACTGTTTATCCATTCACCGACTGATTAGCAGCAATTCTTTTGTTTTTCAAATTGCTAAACATTCCCTTCTCAAAAGTGAGAATATACAGAGGTTTTTTGTTTCATGTTAAAAATGTAATTTAGAATAATGTTAATTAAAAATCATTAATTGCATTTCTACAATATCACCCTGGATGTAAGTGGTGCACAGCAACATATAATTATTATACCAAAAAGACAAAGGGCTGAGAGCACGACAGTGAGTGTCTCTTCGTGTATGAAGAGAAACGTGGCATGACTAACATGAAGGCTGATAATGTTATTACCTCACACTTCCACCTCAACTCACCCAACACATTAGGAATCGGTGCATCCTTAATGGTGTTAGTGTGCGGTCTTGTCTTACCAGAAGAAATTAAACAAGAACTTGAAAAACAAAACTGCAACATTACGTTTGTTTTTACTTTTCTTTTAAGCAGCCGTTGCATCAGCATAACGTGTCCGGAGGTTTTCTAATCATTCTGTTATTCTGTGTGATTACTGATTGTGTCATGTGATTATATGAGTATTAAGAGTGTTGGATTGAAACACCCTGCAGCTCCATAAACAGTTGCAGCCATGTTTAATAATGTTGTCCTCATTATGCAAAGAGATGCAGGGTGTTCACCGCTGCGACAGCTAACATAACGCCATTTTAACTTCCAAATGTTATTCTTTTTCTCATTTTGAGAGTGCTCAGGAGGAGGACTCACCTGTTTATGATGGTGGCACAACATTGCCGGGTTCTTCAAAGCCTGTATTTTTCCATGGGTGTGCCCTCAAACAGGAAACCACCTCCCCCTTCACGTTATTCCCCTTAATAGTCCAATAAAAGGGGGGTTTTCTCTTTGCTGTAACTAAATATTTAGCATCACTAAATTAACTCCAGCAGGTCCATAAATTCTCTGCTGCGTGCTGATTCATTTTGCAAATTTGAGTGACAAATCTGTTTATGTTAAATACTTTTGCTCTGATCCACGTGCGTTTCTAATTTAAAGATAAATGTGAACAGTAGGTACTCAATTAATTTTTGCTAGGGGAACATACAGCATATAACTGTATTTCATCATTCCTTCTTTGCTCTCGTCCTGTCATTCTTCAGTTCAGGCTTGAGTAATTCTGTATTAGTATTATTATTACAGGCCAAGTTAAACTCCTCTTTAATATTTCACAACTTCCCATCAGACATAACTAATTCTGATGATCGCTGCAAATGTGATATTTTCTGAATGTGGCTTAATGTTGTGTGAAAGCAGCCGTCTCGATGCTAATGGCTCAAGATAACTCAAGTGGACAACATTTAAATGCACACGTCGACTCAGATATTTGGTGGGCAGCTGGTGGAAATAACACAAGGCAGGATACAGGAATACTAATATCAGGGAGCTGATTGGCTGTTCTCCAGAGAGAGCAGAGGGGAAAGGGGCGGGTTGTTGTGCGGACGCCGTCATCAGCCTTCCACTTCCCCCTGCTGCATGAGAGGTCACATGGCAGCTGAGAGTTAGAGCCACAGACTGGAACACGAGCACCTGCAGCTCAACATGACTCGAGAGAAGAGTGAAAGGCTTTTTGGGACATGAAAGCTAACCTCAGCCATTACAGTTACCACGATTTTCACTCTAACCAAGCAATCACTGGACTAAAAATAAAACCTTCCATCTAGAGGACTCTGTTGGTACTTGTGCGTATACCTGCTACACTTCTCACAGACTAAATCTGTCAAAACCACATTTTAATGGTCTGTTCATTAGATACAACTTCTCTCATTCCTCCTGGGCCACGGACGCATGAAAGGAAACAGAAAGAAAGCGTAGAATAAAAGAAGTACAGAGCGGATGGGTATTAAAAATATTCTCAGACTACAATCTCTGTATGTCCATCACAAGCAGGAAAATGCACATATGTATGAAAAAGCTCACTTCTCACACACACACACACACACACACACACACACACACACACACACGCACACATATATATATAATGTAAAAAAGAACTAAAGAGCAACTGAGGAGGGATCCCTCTCCCAGGATGGACAGACGTGCAATAGATGTCGTGTGTGTACAGGATAAACAACATAGTACAAATACAACATTTGACAGCAGGACCAGGGCAGCAGGCGCAGCCACGATTCATGATCCACACGTAAACTTTATCAGTGGCAACCTGCCACATGAAAGACACAGAAACTCTGGGGATGATGCCCCGGATGCTGAGTTAATAACATACATTTACATAAATGCATAGAGAGGGAGGGGAGGAGAGAGGAAGAGGAGAGCAGGGAGGTGTCCCCCGACAGTCTAAAGCTTTCTATGGGAGTAAAGAAAACAGACAATATTCACATGCAAGTCAAGATGGACCCAGCAATCAACCTTGTGTGCAGCAGGATAAGACGCATCAGCTATGCAACAGATAATAAATAACTTACGCATTTAAATAAAATAATGCAAAAGTTAAATAAATAAATATTCATGAATGATGTAGCATGATAAGCAGATGGCCATCAGAACATAGCAATCAGTGTGGTTTAATGTCGCAGCAGCAGGAAACTAACAGCAGCTCAGTATTTTAGATGCAATTATGATATGCAGGAAAGTAAAGCAATGTGTCGCATTGCTTTGAGTTCTCTGTAATATTAAGATGAATATTTAACTATGTGGAGAAAATATGAACATGACTAATGTACCTATGCTATGTGGATTTCCAGGAAGACAATATTACATGGAAATAATTGCATGAATGTGCAAGACAATAGCAGTGTTTGCATCCTAAAAGCCAATATACAGTACAATATTAACTCCCAAGAGACCCAAGCTTGCAAATAATCTCTCACAACAATGCTGCTGACCTGGAAAATAAGCTTTGTAAAGTCAATCAAATGTGAGTATTCATTTCCACTATGTAAGCAAACAGCATGAAAGCATCATAATGCACCTGCCAAACAACCACAATGAGCTTAGTCACAAGAATGTAGGCTTTTTCATAATTAATACCAGTGCAAACATGCACAAATGGCAAAAGCAGCAGCATCCAAACAGAAAACAACAGCTGTAACACGCCAACATATTGACAAGAAAAACAGAATTAAAACAGCCAGCAGCTTGATAACAACACACACACTCAACTGAACAGAGCCAAGACATCAACTGACAATTATTAATTAGCAAAAGCAGCAATTACTTAGCTTGTTGAAGTGAAGCAGTGATATCTGGTTTCCCTGGGGAGAAGACGAGTCAAGGTCCAAATGTGCAGACAGCAAACTCAAACTTCAAGGTTGAAACTTTAGCAGTCAAACATCTATAATCAGAGGGAGGCGGTGCATTTAAAACATCAGTATTTCTTCCACCAGGCATCCTGAGGTGACATGTTGGACTGTTGCTAGGTAACGTTTGCTTAAATTTAAATTTAGAAAATGCTAGCTGCGTTCACAGCTAGCTTGCAGTGCAGGCTCCATTAAGGCATAAAGACTTATTATTGCTTTTAAATTTAAAACACAGCACGATAACCCTAAAAGCAAAGTAGAATTACTTTTATACGGGAGTATTAGGAGTCTTGATCCCAGTGGAGGTGAGCAGGTGCAGCTAATTATGCTAATGATGAGCAGGGCCATTTTATTTTTTACAACATCCTTCAAGGGCCATACTAATTATTGAACTCATATCCTCTGCAACATTTTTTAACACACAGCCCATTCATTTCACTTTTCTTATGTGCTGTGCAAAAAAAGCAACTTTTGTATCCATGTATCTTTCTGTTTTATCAGAAATCCTTTATTAGTCCCACAACGGGGAAATGTATCTTGTCACAGCAAAAGAACATATGAAGTAAAAAGGCAGTACACAATAATTAAATAGAATAAAACATAATATAAGTACCAAGTGGTTAATATAAATAAAGAGAGTATTGCACATGGCAGTGATAACTGCACAGCAGTGGTGCAACAGTGTGTTCTTGGTGTGGGGGGTCTACCTCTCTATCTGTCCATGTTTGTATGTTCCGCTCTGCAGAGAGCTGCTTGTTGGGCCGAACTCCACCGAAGAGTGTTAACTTTATCCAAACACACTCGTCCTCTCAGCTCGTGCAGTTCAGCATGTCTCGTGCAGTAATGACGCTCAAGATTAATTTTCATCTCCGCAAGCACAAACTAGACTCACTGGGCTTTTACTTCCACAAATAAATAATCGTTCGTCCATTTCTCCTGGAAAGTGCGACATTCCGCTTCCACCTTTCTCTTGTTTACACTCGCCACGCTGCGTTCACTGATGTCACTGACAGTTTCGTTTAAAATTGAAGTTTTTTGACATGACGTGACCACGTGATGACACGTACCTCTCGTGTTGTGTTCAAGGACCCTGACCTTGGCCAGGAAAAACAGTCAGTCGCCCGATTTATTCTATTGCCATCTAATTTTTTATAGCCGTATACTGCCCGGAGGCCGGAGGTTCCCCACCCCTGCTCTAAATAATGAGAATCTTAAAAAAATAATAATAATGAGAATCTATTTCAAAATAGTGAGTTAGTATCTCAAATTAATGAGAATCTTTCTCAAAATAATGAGAATCTCTTTCTAAAAAATATTTCATATTTCATATTAGTCAGTAATATAGAGAAATATAAAAATATAGAGAATATTTCTCAAAATAATGAGAATCTTTCTCAATATGAAGAGAAAACCTCAAATAATAAGACTCTTTATCAAAATAATGAGAATCTTTCTCAATATGAAGAGAAAACCTCAAATAATAAGACTCTTTATCAAAATAATGAGTCAGTATCTCAAAATAATGAGAATACTAAGACATTATTTTGGGAAAGGTTTCTCATAATGATTTATATGATTTTTTTTAAAGATTGTTTCTGGGCCTTTTGTCTTTATTGGATAGTAGAGCAGAAGAGAGACAGGAAAGGGGGAGTGAGGGGTCAAAGGGCCAAGGGTCAGATTTTAACCCAATAATATTATTGTATGATAACTTTACCTGATTCAATATGTCTAGTCCACTTCAATTCCGAGGCAAATATTGTAGGGTTTTTCTCCACTAGAATTACTTTGCAAATAATAATAATAATAATAAATAATATTATCAACAAATTAATTATGTAATATTATAGCACGTTAAAACTTTATTAATCATCTGGGGGAAATTCTGTACATAAAGTAGGCCTGGTTAAAATTAGCTCCACCTTCATCGGCTGCAACAATAAAGTGATGTTTATACATTAAAGCATCAGTATTTTATAATCCAATAATGTAATAAACAGGATTCAGGAATGGGCCATTATGCATATTGAATATATTGAATGGACTGGACTGTAACGGTTGGTGGTAGAAAGAAAAGCAGAATTCATGAGATTGGATTTTTGATTCATTGTTTTCCAGTTAACGGCAGACAAATGTAAAATAATAAAACAGATTTAAGGGTGGTACCTGCTGCTTTCTGAATGTGAGTTTTAGAAGTGCTTGCAGGTGGATTGTGTTGCCTTCAGGTAGCGCCAGGCGAGCTGTTTCCCCCCCTGTTTGCAGTCTTTGGGCCAAGCTGAGCTGCTGCCTGTAGCTTCATATGTATTGTACAAATGAGAATGAAAGTCTTCTCATCATCGGCAAGAAAAGTAAATATGTGTATTTCAAGTTTATTGTCAAACTATTTATTTTTAAAATAAAGATCAGTTACTAGGACTGTCATTATCATCAATTAATTGATTGATCCTTAGTTATACGTTGCATTATTTCACTATTAAACAGTAAGAGTTTGCTGTTATTACACAATTTAGTTACAGCACATTGTGATGCTCTCAGCCCACCACAGAGGGGGTGGGAGATGTTGCTTAAGATGGAGTTCAGTTTAGTCCTCATCCTCCCCTCCGCTGCTGCCTCCAGGCTGTCCAGAGCTTTTTTACACCAGTTTGTTTATCCTGCCTGCCTCCCCCGCTGTGGTGCTGCCTCCCAAGCACACCACTGTAAACAACAGAGGCTGCTCAGTGCATACCGCAAAGAGAAGATTGAGAATGTCAGTCAAATTATATAAAGAGATGTCGAATGTTGTTCCTAATTATCAGTCCACGTGTCCATAAGCATTCAAGTGAGTCGAGTGAAACAGGATTTTATAAAACAAATTCTTTACGGAAATGCAAAAACAAAATCTGATTGTGGTAGAAAAACATGTATGCACGGGTTACATTGACTGCCTGAATTGCCGGGGGGGGGTATGTAAGATATTCAATAAACTATACATTCTGTTCTTCAGGTATATATAAATAAAACAACTGTGCATCACAAACTAGCTGCAGCCTTTTAAAAGCAAACTTTTACTCCGTCTATTGTGCAAAGAGTCTGCTGAGTTTTTTTTTAATATTGTGTGTTATAATCTGTAAATTTGATAAGTGTAAGAAATTCAGATGTGCTCTTTCACCGCTTGATGTTAACGATGAATTATTGACCATCTGTACGAGAAGCTTTTGAAGTATAAAATTGATGCACAATGAGAATTTAGCTCGGAGGCAGTTTCAGCTCCACCTCACTCTTGCATGATTACATGTTGAATATTGATTATGCAAAGCCTTTTAAATTAGAGTTTAAATCATCTCTGCAGAAATCAGGCTCTGCTGTATTTACTGTTTTATAGCATGCATATGAATGGTATCTAATTATCTAGTTACTAAAACAGCTTCGACAAAGTATTAGGTGGGGATGTACATTAAAAACGGGGTCATGTGTCTTTCAATCATCAAACCATCTATGGGTTAAATACATTGTCTGAGAAGTCATTCATAGTTTTACTCATTAGCTGGAACATGTATTTGTCCCTAGCCCACTACTTTCAACCACATCGGACCGACTCAGATAATAAGCTTGTAATTAAACCGGGCTGCAATGGTTTTTGGTGTCCACGGAGAGAAATTAAAATGGTAGCCAAACTAATTCCAGCTTTATGTTGTGCAGAAAGAGCCTCAGATTAATATGGTTGGTTGTGCTAAGAAGCCAGGCCTCAGTAATGTCCCTCTGTGTGGACCAAACTCTGTTTCTAAGCACTGACGGACATGAAAGAGTCCTCTGATGTTCTGACCTGTGAATTTACCTTTTGTTCATCCTGAACTATGTGCTCGTGTGCAGCAGATCCCGTATTTTAGATCTTGGCTTTCAGTGAATTCAACCATGAAAAGCTACTGTACCTCCATTGTCGTCCATCCTGTGTTTGATTTTCTCTTGTTTTGATCTATGTTTGAATATTTGTAACCCTTTGTTATTGAGCGCTGAGTGAAAACCTGTTTGTATGAAGTAAAATAAATGTGATTTGACAGGAAACACATATTATTTTTGTCTGCAGAATTATATTGACAATTGAGTTAGAATGTAATAATTCTACAATAATGTGAAAACTCTCTACAGTAAGTTAATAATTGGGATTTTTTTTGCATAAAAATGCTATTATTATAAATTATTACAATTTGTAGCCACACATTAAGATACTGGAGATGCCGTAATACTGTTTAATGTAATAATTCAGTTCATTAATTTGTGTTTCTCCTATGATTCATGACATCTATAGTCCAAATTATTATTATATCACCAAAAAAATTTTTTTTAAACTATTAGGAATGCCACTAAAGATTATTTTCCTAATTTAGATTGATCGGTTATTTGTTTAGTTTTTACAAAATTGTGAAAAGAAATGGCCATCACAATTTCTAAGAGCCCAAAGTGATGCTCCAAATTATTTGATTTGTCCAACCAATAATACAAAACCCAAAGCCATTTACCATTATATATCTTATCCTTACATTTGAGATGTTGCAGCCAGGAAATGCTTCCTGTTTTTGTTCGACAAAAAATAAATAAATCCTTATCAAAATTGCTGTTGCTAAATTTTCTGTCACGCGAATAATTAATCAAACCTAACGTATCGCTGCAGAGAAACATAAACATTGACAGGTTTCCCTTGGGTTCTAAATATTGTCCAGCATGAGTGACCTCCCCTTATGTGGGCCACTTGCCAGAGCATCAGGACAGTGTTGAGGTGAGCCGACCTATCAAAGGTTGGACATGTGAGGGGGAAGTGTCTGTGGCCCTTCAAACACAGTTAGGCCTAATAGCCAATTAGTGGTTCAGAAGGGAGGTGAATGTCACCTCATTGTTTTGATGACTGTCACAGCAGCTGGATAATACAGTATCTCTGCCTGGGGGAGGAACACTGAATACTGGATTTTTATATTTTATGGCATCTATTACTGTAGGAAGGTTGCCACCAATTTCAGAGAGAAATTGACTAATAATGGTTATAAATAACTTGATTTTTAAATTTGCATACAAACAAGGATCATAAAATAGGTGTCAAAACCAGCGCTGGCTTTAGACAGTGCTGTTGACCAAAAGGTAAATTGACTGTTCATATTACATTTCATTCATATTTTAACAACCAATTTTGAAGGTGTAATGGAATATAACAAGATGAAGTAAATCACTGGCTGTGATCGGAATACTAACGTACGGCATTCCAATGTGTGGCATCATCATGTGTGGCATTATCATGTGTGGCATTAGAATGTGTGGCACTCCAATGTGTGGCATTCCACCTCTCTGGGAACCATCACCTTATCATGGTGGAGAGGTTTGTGTATCCCTATGAACCTGAGAGCTGTGTTGTCTGGAGCCTAGTGCTCCTGGTAGGGTCTCCCAAGGCAAATTGGTCTCAGGCGAGGGGCCAGACTAAGAATGGTTCAAAAACGACTTCATGAAAAAAAGGGAAAGGAAAGGAGAGACCCTGCCCGGAGGAAGCCCGGGGCCCCCGTTTGGAGCCAGGCCCAGAGGGAGGGCCCGACAGCGAGCGCCTGGTGGCCGGGTTTGCCACGGAGCCCGGTCGGGCACAGCCCGAAGAAGCTACATGGTGCCTCCCATCCATCCATCCTGTGGGCCCACCACTCATGGGAAAAACCGCTGAGGTCGGGTGCACTGTCACACGGGTGGTAGTGATGGTCAGGGACCTCGACGGACCAGACCCGGGCAGCAGAGGCTGGCGTGGAACGTCACGTGGAACGTCACCTCTCTGTGGGGGAAGGAGCCGGAACTAGTGCGGGAGGTGGATCGCTACCAGTTGGATCTGGTGGGGCTTACCTCCACGCACAGTCTTGGCTCTGGAACCGTACTCCTGGATAGGGGTTGGACTCTATTCTTCTCCGGAGTTGCCCAAGGTGTGAGGCGTCGGGCCGGGGGGGAATACTCACTAGCCCCCGGCTGAGCGCCGCTACGTTGGAGTTTACCCCGGTGGACAAGAGGGTCGCCTCCCTACGCCTTCGGGTTATGGGGGGGGGAACTCTGACTGTTGTTTGTGCCTATGCCCCAAACCGCAGTTCGGAGTATTCGGCCTTCTTGGAGACCCTGAATGGAGCCCTGCAGGGGGCTCCAGTAGGGGACTCCGTAGTCTTGCTGGGAGACTTCAACGCACACGTGGGAAACGATGGAGACACCTGGAGAGGCGTGATTGGGAGGAAGGGCCTCCCTGATCTAAACCCGAACGGTTGTTTGTTGTTGGACTTCTGTGCTAGTCATGGTCACCCTAGGCCAAAGGTCAATGATCGATTTTGTAATCGTATCATCTGATCTGAGGCCGCATGTTTTGGACACTCGGGTGAAGAGAGGGGCAGAGCTGTCGACTGATCACCATCTGGTGGTGAGTTGGATCAAGGGGTGGGGGAAGACTCTGGACAGACCTGGTAAACCCAAACGGGTAGTGCGGGTGAACTGGGAACGTCTGGAGGAAGCCCCTGTCCTGAGGATTTTTAACTCACAACTCCGGCGGAGCTTTTCAGACATCCCTGTGGAGGTTGGGGGCATTGAACCTGAGTGGGCGATGTTCAAAACCTCTATTGCTGAAGCTGCGGTGATGAGCTGTGGTCTCAAGGTCTTAGGTGCCTCAAGGGGCGGTAACCCTCGAACACCGTGGTGGACCCCGGTGGTCAGGGAAGCCGTCCGACTGAAGAAGGAGTCCTTCCGGGTTATGTTATCTGGGAAGACTCCGGAAACAGTTGCAGGGTATCAAAGGACTAGAAGGGCGGCAGCTTCTGCCGTGTCAGAGGCAAAGCAGCGGGTGTGGGAGAAGTTCGGAGAAGCTATGTAGAAGGACTTTCGGTCGGCACCAAGGTGCTTCTGGAAAACCATCCGGCACCTCAGGAGGGGGAAGCGAGGAACCATCCAAGCTGTGTACAGCAAGGGTGGGACCCTGCTGACTTTGACTGAGAAGGTTATCGGCCGGTGGAAGGAGCACTTTGAGGAACTCCTGAATCCGACTAACACCCCCTCTATGGTAGAGGCAGAGCTGGAAGCTGATGGGGGATCATCGTCAATTTCCCTGATGGAAGTCACTGAGGTAGTCAAACAACTCCACAGTGGCAAAGCCGCAGGGGTTGATGAGATCCGTTCAGAAATGCTGAAGGCTTTGGGTGTTGAGGCGCTGTCTTGGTTGACACGCCTCGTCAACATTGCGTGGAAATCTGGGACAGTGCCTAGGGGTTGGCAGACCGGGGTGGTGGTTCCCCTATTTAAAAAGGGGGACCAGAGAGTGTGTGCCAACTACAGGGGTATCACACTTCTCAGCCTCACTGGTAAAGTCTACTCCAAGGTACTGGAAAGGAGGGTTCGGCCGGTAGTCGAACCTCTGATTGAAGAGAAACAATGCGGATTCCGTCCTGGTCGTGGAACAACGGACCAACTCTTTACTCTCGCAAGGATCCTGGAGGGGGTCTGGGAGTACGCCCATCCGGTCTACATGTGTTTTGTGGATCTGGAGAAGGTGTATGACCGGATCCCCCGGGTGATACTGTGGGAGGTGCTGCGGGAGTATGGGGTGAGGGGGTCACTTTTGAGGGCCATCCAATCCCTGTACGCCCAAAGCGAGAGTTGTGTCCGGATACTTGGCAGTACGTCGGACTCGTTTCCAGTGAATGTTGGCCTCCGCCAGGGCTGCGCTTTATCACCAATCCTGTTCGTGATTTTCATGGATAGGATATCGAGGCATAGTCGTGGAGGAGAGGGGTTGCAGTTCGGGGACCTGAGGATCTCATCACTGCTCTTTGCAGATGATGTGGTCCTTATGGCATCATCGGTCTGTGACCTTCAACAGTCACTGGATCGGTTCGCAGCCGAGTGTGAAGAGGTTGGGATGATCATGTGTGGCATTCCAATGTGTGGTATTCCAATGTGTGGCATTATCATGTGTGGCATTCCAATGTGTGGTATTCCAATGTGTGGCATTATCATGTGTGGCATTAGAATGTATGGGCATTCCAATGTGTGGCATTATCATGTGTGGCATTATCATGTGTGGCATTAGAATGTATGGGCATTCCAATGTACTGCATACTACATACTCAATCTGTACTGCATACTGCCTACTTAATTAACGATTTAGTATGCCATTACCAGCAGACTTTGAAGTAAACTCAAGCTAAACGTAATATGTTCATTTTCTTCTATAACACAACACATGGCAGACATCACACATGGATCTGCAAAAAACGTCTGGCCTAAATCAAACAGCTGTTACAGTCCCACAACCTGAATGCTGCTGCAGAGGTTTCTCTTCTTCCCCTTTAAAGATATCCAAACTAATGAAATGAATACAATGCTAGAGGCAACAACAGCTCCCCTGTAGCTGTTTTGGCATTTTTGACATGGACACATTTACAAAAATACTAAATATTGGTACATATTTCCTGCATCTTCCAAATGCTCTTGTGTTTCTCTCTCTGTGTATGTGAGAGAATGGAGACAGTGAAACAGAGATTTACCCTTAGTTACCAGACTGAAAGGTTGTGTTTGTGTGTTTGAGGTGGCATTCCAATGTACTGCATACTGCCTACTTAATTAATGATTTAGTATGCCATTACCAGCAGACTTTGAAGTAAACGTCATCGCTGCATAACATGACTGTATCGAGCTGCCATTAAATAAAAATTTGTTTATCACAAAGTTAACCTCTTCCACATGATGTAATATTCTCCAGTATTATTTAAGGCAAATTGCAAAGTTTAAATATTTTAGTGTTAAATGTGTTTTCTGCAGTACGTTATATACATATATGAGCTCCCATACTTTTCTTCTTTACTGCATAATCAAACACAAACTTTTCAAACAAATAATACTTCTTGATATGCTGATACTTGCACACAATATAACCAGATGAACTGGCACAAGACAAGGGGAGACAGGACTGTTTATACAAGAGGTGAGGTGAGAACAGGTGGAAACAATCAGGGGCGGGGCAGACGCTGACTATGGCGGGAAAACACACAAAGACAGGAAGTAAAGGGATCTGGATTGAGAAAGAAGAGGTAGGCACAAAATAAAACAGGAAGTGACATGACAGACAGAAAACTTCAACAAACTCGACGAGACATGACAACTATGGATTATAACTGAAGTTAATACTACATTAAATGTCTTTGCTTACACTGCAGTCACATTCTAGGAGACGATTATTGGAACTTTAATGATCCCCATGGGGAAATCGTATATTACGACATTAACAGTTTTACTTCTGACATTTTCTACAATGATCCCTGAGAACTATTGTGATAGTCATATATTTAAGAAAAATGCTAAAGCATATAGAACATTATCATAACTCAGTGCACTGTGCTCAGTAGTAAAGTATGGCTTGTTACTTTATAATAAACTGCCTTAACTATTATTTTGTTTTTTCAAACGTCTCCCCTCAGTAGGTTGAGACCTTTAATCACATGCTAACACACTCAGCTAATGTAGTTGAAATTAAATGGAGGGCTTTCCTCTGCATGCCAACTAGCTTATTGTAAGTCAGGTTTGTAATTGAGTCCATGGGTGGTTGTTCCCTTAAAAGAACATTTTGAATTCAAAGCATCTCAAAGCATGGCTGTCAGCTATATTTCCAGCTTGGATAGTGATCAAATGGGATCCTTCAGGGTCGATGAAAAGGAGCAGAACACAGCAAGTGAAAACGCACACGGGAATGAGTCACTTACTGAGTTTCATGCTTCCTACACATCCCTGTCTATTACATGTATGTTTCCAGAATGACATATTTTGACTGAATGTAAAGCTTTTGCTTTTATATTTTTGTGAATGCACACCAATATGACTGAACATAGTTAGATCTGCATATTGTAATGTGATGTCACTGTGGCTACTCCAGTTAATCCAACGTCAAAAATGAATTTATTTCTGATTCCACCTTCAAAAGACTCCCAATCTGTAAGTGCTTATAATAAGTCCCACATCTCAAAATACAGACATTAGAGCTGCTTTTCACAGAAGGTTAGATTCCACTATCATGTCCGTACAATAAATACAAAGCTACCACCAGCATCCGGTTAGCTTAGCTTAGCATAACAGCTAGCCTGGCTCAGTTAAGAAATAGTATGCTCGGCCTACATAACACCTAGAAAAACACATTTTTATAATTTGGTTTTAGCACAGATTAAACAACCCCAGCCAGAGTGTGTCCAAGTGTTATTGTTGTTGCTGCTGCTGTTCTATCAGATCTCTTTATGTTCTCTGTTCGGTTCTCAACCAGAGGTACAGGGAAACCCAGGGGTCCTTGAGGGAGTTCCAGGTGGTCCTCAGAAAAATGGGACTTTTTTTCACTGTTTAATTAATTATAGAAGAGAGCACAATGTGCATAAGAGTCATACGAGTGACTATTCTGATCATAGGTTTCACTTCCACCACTGTAGTCTATAGATCTATAGAGTTCTGGTCTTAATCATATCTAACAACCAAAATCTTTTCAGATGCACGTCCCTGAAGCCAAATCAAATCAAATGGACCTAATGTGTATACAACTTAGGAGAAAAACGGTGAAAAGCACTGATGCAGAGTATATGTGAACATTGAATGCTCTGATCTTTAATCCCAGACCTTTATTCTACTCTAAAGCAGATGCTGAGAGGATGTTTTTCCAGCTCTGTGATCTTCTGCGAGCACCATGAATGGCAAGAGAGTCATTACTGCATGAGACGACAGGTTCAAGCGAGTCACTACTCAGAGGCAACAGGGAGCAGGAAGGCACAGATTTATTTATGGGACGAGGGTGAAAGACACTGCGAGCAGTGGGAGGGCTTCTGTTGAAAGGATAGATAGATGGATGTGGATAGACAACACATCTCTACTGCGTACGAGTATAAACAATGACATTATCATATATTATAGAAGCAGAAATAAAGAGACGACCAAGAGTCCTGAGACAGATGGAACTGCGTGGCTGGTTTTGTTCCCAGTTTATTCTTATCTCTTCCACATTTGCAGGTGCTACGTCGGAGGAAGACTTCACTATCTGCCAATCGACCAGTTGGGAGTCAAGAGCCGGAGCGGAATACTTTTGAGAGGCTTATCTAAAAAATACTGCAGGTGTTGGGCCGATTTGTTGTATTGATTTTTTAAGTGTCATAAGATATACATTGTTGTCGCTCAAAATGTCGGGTTTTTACAAGGCGACTGGAAATTTGTTGTTGGAAGTTTGTTATTGGAAGCACCGACAGAGGAATGCATCTCTACTGTGTGAAGAAATGGGCTTTTATCCAATTGAGGAACATTTGTCATGATATTACCTCGTATTGACATTTATAAAGATAGCTATATTGAAGAAATTGTTTTCAATTTGATATAAAATCTTTGAGAGAATAATAAAATGTAATAATGCAGGGTAAACACCTGCAGTAAGAACTTCCTGATGATATCACATTACAGGCTAAAACATCATCAATCCATGAACCATATTGAATGTTGAACATTTTTCTCAATCAAAACAAAAATGATATCTAAGCTGCTCTCCACAGGGGAGGCTGGGCGATATGACCGATATAGAAAATACATACAATAAATACAATTTATATTGTGATAAAGCATGTTTTCTGATAATTAAATATATACATACACGTCTATATTTCCTTATGTAATTATTTGTTACCTTTATTTTACCAGGAAGTCCCATTGAGATCATCAATCTCTTCTACAAGAGAGACCTGGCCAAGGTGGTGGAAGTCATACAAAACCCCAACACATTAAAATACAACATTAACAACATGATATACAAAAATTCACAATAAAACAGAAGACCAGAAATAACCATGTTTTTTTTATACACCTGTGTGAATGTGATACTTGAGAAATGAAGAGTATGTTCTAATTTTAAGAACTTTAGTGCAAAATGATGGATAGATGGATAGATGGATGGATGGATAGATGGATAGATGGATAGATGGATATATGGATGGATGGATGGATGGATGGATGGATGGATGGATGGATGGATGGATGGATGGATGGATAGATAGATGGATAGATGGACCACCTCCACGTCGACCCCCTCGATGGACACCGGTGATGGAGCAACAGCCGCTACATGGTCTTCATCATGTGTGAAGTCGGTGCAACCGGCCGGAAGTCATCTGGTTCCCTAGGGTGTTTCTTTTTGGGGACATTGATGAGACATGAAGTCTTCCAGAGAACTGGGACCCTCCCCAGCTGCAAGCTCAGGTTGAACATACACTGAAGGGGCTCCTCGAGTTCAGCAGAACAAGCCTTTAGCATCCTTGGACACACTCCGTCTGGGCCAGCTGCTTTACTGGGACGCAGTCTCTTCAGCTCACCTGATCTTTGGTGATGGTGGGGGGGGGAGGGGGGTTGCAAAGTCCCTGGAGGAAGCCTGGGTGTCGGTGTTGGGGGAGGTGAGGGCAGGGTGTGTAAGGAGGTGCTGGGTGGGCAGGTCCTGGCTGCAACAGCTGGGCTATCGAACCTGTTGTAGAGCAGGTTGAGCTGGTTTGCTCTCACAGCATCCCCTTCTGTTGTGTTGCTGCCCTTCTTCTTGCAGCCTGTGATGGTTTTCATGCCGTCCCATTCCTCCCTCATGTTGTTGTCCCACAGCTTCTGCTCTACTTTCCTTGTATATTCCTCCTTTGCCTCTCTCAGTTGAACCTTGAGCTCCCCCTGCACGCACTTCAGCTCTTCCCGGTCTCCCTGGAAGAGCTGAAGGTGAGACCATGTTACAAATGACCAAATGTTACAGTTTTAAGTGAAATAGAAAATAAATAAATAAATATAGGCTTAGCTTATATCGCGATAAAAACAATATTGAAAAATATAGAAAAATATTTACAATAAGACATTTTTAAAAATAATTGTGACTATAATATATGCTGCATCGTCATATCGCCCAGCCCTACCACCTCCAAACCTTCGCTTACATTTACCACAGCAAATTGCAAAGGAAAGCACCTGTGCAGAGGAGCATACAGCTTTTATGCATCTTTCTTTTTCCTCACTATACTTCGCCTCTGACAGCTTTTAACTGAATTGTCTGCCCGGGCTTGTGCAGCCCTGTTGAATCCAGACACAGGCCGGTGAACGCTGTGACATCTCCACTCGCCTCAGCTCTAGTGCTGCTGCCTTCATCCAATTTACCATGAAAAGAATCCAGACAGTCCCATAATATGACCCACGGCTGCCTCGATTGAACACGGTCGACAACTCTGGGACCGGCCTTCACACACATAACCAGCTGGCTATCTACAGAGGACCATTGGCTGCCTGCTACTCCTTGATAAGGCCCAATGCCAAGGGAAAGAGTGGACAGGTCCATCTGGCGGCATTGCGTAGTGAAGAGTGCCCCCTGGTGCCTCTGAGGGCGCAGCACACTTGCAGAGCCAAGTGAGTGGTAAACACATCGCCTCTAACTGTGATCAGGGGGTGGCTTTACTGTCGGACACAGATTACAGCAGTGTTTCCGCTCTGATTTCATGCGGTGCCTGTGCTTTGGGTATTTTTGTTGTTGTTTTGGTTCCACATCCATCCTCGTGTCAGTCACACTTATCTTTCTAATGCAGGCGACTGCAGTGAGAATATTTTTTCTTCAGATACTTTATCTCAATGAAAACATGATTTGTCAGCGTTAGGGCTGTACCTCCATTTGTTTGAGGGGAAATTAGAAAAACTAAAATATAAAGCTATTTTAAATTCACTTTCAGTGTTGACACCTCGTGAATAATGAGAAAGCAACGCTATGCAGCCCATTATAATCAAACCCCAAGTTTCTGTCTGAATGGAGGAAATTCAAAACAAGTGAGTTTCCTGGTGAATGAAAGCATGTTTGACAAATACTGATTTTAATTTGAACCCTTGAACTGTCCTTTTTACTGTCCAGGGATCACAACACCTGTTAAAGTGAGAACATTTTGTCACCTCTCCCTTTCTAAGAAGAGACACAATAAAGAAAATATGTTAATTTTCTTCTAGAACACAACACATGGCAGACATCACACATGGATCTGCAAGCCTTCAGTAAAACGTCTGGCCCAAATCAAACAGTTACAGTCCCACAACCTGAATGCTGCTGCAGAGGTTTCTCTTCTTCCCCTTTAAAGATATCCAAACTAATGAAATTAACACAATGCAATAATGCCACACCAACTTCCCTGTAGCTGTTTTGGCGTTTTTGACATGGACACATTTAGAAAAATACTGAATATTGGCTCATATTTCCTGCATCTTCCAAATGCTCTTGTGTTTCTCTCTCTGTGTATGTGAGAGAATGGAGACAGTGAAACAGAGATTTACCCTTAGTTACCAGACTGAAAGTTTGTGTTTGTGTGTTTGAGGGCAGCTCTCCATTTTTCATGGTCACTGTGTGTATCATTTTTTGGAGAGTGTGACAAATTGGGGCCCTCGGCTCTGTGATGGAGGCAACCAGGACCATATATCCTGCATTATTCATGAGGCGCAGGAGCGATGATATGGTGTCTACCACCATAACAAACTAGTCCGAATGTCAAACTGCTCGTACATTTCCCATCTTCAGCCACACTCTGATGAACAGGAAACTTTATGGATAATATTAACAGTTTTAATAAGAAGTTGGGTTTCTTGTGGAGAGTTTATAAAGAGCCTACTCTTTAAAAAAAAAAAAAAAAAATGGAAATCACACAAGAGGTGTTTTGTATGTTTAGAGCAACCGCAGACAAATACAAACAATATGGACACATTATAATGAACATCTTTGGATAAAATAATGTGCACGTCATTGAAGTAGTTCAGATGCGGGTTATTATTTGCAGAGAAACAGCGCACTCTTGTGGTGTGAATGAATATTTCCCAACATTTTATTCAAAGCTCCATACTACTCATCATCTATGTGGTGCACAGATTTAAGATATAACAATCTAACAAAAGCATAAAGCTCCTTAATCATTTTATTATCTCAGCCTGCCTACTTTTGTTGCCAGGAGTGACTCCTTTGTCATTTTGAATTACTTTTTTTTTAATCTAATGGTATGAAAGGACATTTTCCTGTTATGTTTTATTCATAGAAAATTAATCTTCCTTTTATTTTATTTTATATAATTTATTAAAAATAATAAGTAAATCTCAGCAATTACAGTAACAAATGAGGGACACATTAAATGTTTTATGCAGGAGCAGCATGTACCTCCAAATGACTCTCCCATGGAAATCTTTTCTTCTTGTTATGGTATGTGGTGCACAGAGAGTTGGAGATATTGAATCTTATTACTTGTTCTGTTTGTCATCAGGATTAAGGAAACACTACTGGCCCGATTGTTATGAAACTTGGTGGAAGTGTGAAGCAGGATCTGAATCACGGAACAGAAACACGCATTATTTTTCCCTTTTGTTACCATTGCTCATGTTGCATTCAAGTAGTGTCAGAATAATTGAATAAAGCCAACTTCTTACTGGGAAAATGCAATTGAACGCTCCTTTAGGTCAGATACAAACTTGGAAACGCACAAAATCTCCGTAGCGTCCATATTGTTTCCATATAACAATTAAAATCTCATGAACGGACGGAAGAACGACTTCCGAATTCGGAAAGTTCGACCATTCAAGGAGCACGTGAATGCACCATTGGCCTTGCCGGAGGTCTGCACTTTTATTAAAATGAAACATCTAACGTGAGAAACAAAATAAATGAGAGTTGGGATGCACTATTCTCACAGCTCTGGATAACAAGACAATACCAAACAAGTAAATAAAAGCAAGGGGAGACTTCAATATCTCTTTTTTATTAATTCTGACACACTGCGGTCAGATAGAAAAGTATGAGAGTTACACTTTTCAAGTTGCTTCCATGACTTGTGCAAACACTAGACGGTATCTGGGGAAAAATCCCCTGAAGGAAAAAAAACTAAATCGGAAAAAGAAAGACATCGAAATGCAGAAGAAATGAATAAGTGCATTTAAAACTATGTGTTGATTCTTTATGCAGTATTTATTGATTCCCAGCTTCATATAAACTGGATGTTGAGGCATAAACATAGTACATTTGAACAAAAATATAACCAATATTTACAATTATTGTATTAAAAATACAAAAACAACTGATACATACTCCACCAATTGTCTTTTTAAAAGACATACAGGTCAAAGTAGTACAAGAAAGAATGAAGAAAAGAAGGTCATCACCAGCTAAATGTACATTTCTCACTGACATCACACATCAAACGGAGTAGCAGTTCTACCTACTACACTTATCTTTACGCTTGTACATTTTTGTGCAACTTTTTGTTTTTAGAAATAGGACTCGGGCCCGCTAATATGCACATTATCTTCAGAGTTCAATGAAAGTGAATGATGCATGTCACCACTGTATTACAAACAAATTATTAACAATCTATCTGCAGCCATTACAAAAAAAAAAAAAATACAATAACAAAAAGAAACCCAGGAAATCATTAGTGTATAGTCACAGACCACAGTGGAAAACACTGCACTCATTCATCTTTTTGTCAGTCTGTAGTTTCCAAGACTGATCAATGTGATCAGTGCGACTCAGCGATAGAAGAAAACACAAAGTCACTTTTCACAATTGGATTTCTAAATCGTTCTGATTGGCAGCCTTGAAAAGGTTTTCTTCATATGTCAACTTCCCCACCGGAGTCAAAGAAAAAAGGAAAAGTAAAATCTTCAGTCGCTTCCATTGATGGCAAGATATGGTGGAAAACTGAATGCAGGAGTTTGCGATTTACCTACAGCGTCCAGTGAGCTGATGTCCGTAACAGGCGAGAGGAGCTTCTGAGGATGAATCTGTGAGCACGGCAGCCGAGGGAGAGGTGCAGGGTCGCTCTGCGTGTAGACAAAAACTTCTACACGGCAAGTCTGAAGCCGTCTGACGCCGTCCGAAGCCACGCGAACACAAAGGAAATGCTCGACTTCATCTTGTACTGAGTCTTAACATAAAAAAAGAAAAGTCTTGGGGAAGTATCTTGAATAAGGCATTTCACTCCACTATTGCTCGATTCAAGACGGCTCCTGAAACAAGGTGATTTGTGATGGGAACAACCATGCAAAGAAATGTATGCAATCATGGCATCGTAAGGCGCTTTGGACATTCACAAAATGTGGCTTTATGTTGAGGTTAGAGAAAAGAAAAAAAAAAAGCCCAATCTGAATTTGTGTATACTTTTACCTTGAAGGGAAACATGTGTATTATAAGACTCTGTACAAGATTGTTTGTAAAAAGGTAGATAGTTAAGAGGTACACTCACAATTTACACGTTGGCAGCTTCTGAAATATGCTGATGTTGGTCTGTGATCCCTTCACGCCAGAATAAAGGAACGAGAGGCCACTTAACGCCAGTGAGCGCTCGCTTACTGCTCACGCTTTGTACTTTGACTCAAACGCTTTCCTGCCAGCAGCGGGAGAAACCTCCAGGATTAAATCTTCTCTCCTGCAGCTTTAGTTAGCTCGACTAACAGTCAGTTTTCAGTGTGTTGTCAATCACCTCTGTGCTTTTTTTTTTGATATCACCCACAGGCCAGTAACAAAACATTTCCCTCTCGATGTAACAGCAAGCGACAGTGTGAAGAAAAGACTTCGATATAACCAGAGGAGCTCCGAGGTGGGACGACAGGAAGATATGGTTCACTCATACCCTGGTGTCCAGGCCAAATGTCGGGTAACATCTAGGATTGTGCTGAAAGTGCTATTTTTTTTTTATAGAAATGAATTGTGTTTGTACTGGTACGTAAAATGTACTTTGTGTGTGTGTGTGTGTGTGTGTGTGTGCATGTAGGGATGTCAGTACACTGTGCATGTTGGTTCTCCCTACTAGGCTCTCCTCCTCGCTCTGATTTGAACCAACACTTGAGAAGCTTTCACGTGTGATAATACTGGATGTTCAAAACAGACGGGATGTTTCAGTCCAGGCAGAGAAATGGGCCGACTTGGTCTCTCTCTCTTTTTTTTCAGCCCCCCCCCCACCTCCAAGAGCAATCAGTCAGAGAAAATAACAAAACGAAAGAAAGAAATGAAATCTAGGGGGAAGTTGAAGAGAGTAAAGTCGCCCGTAGCTTCTCT
Source organism: Cottoperca gobio (assembly GCF_900634415.1). Taxonomy (NCBI): domain Eukaryota; kingdom Metazoa; phylum Chordata; class Actinopteri; order Perciformes; family Bovichtidae; genus Cottoperca; species Cottoperca gobio. The sequence goes on from NC_041364.1 coordinate 3,972,921, forward strand.
TCGTCCTCGTTCTGTTTGTATTTGTTCCGTTTTTCAGAAAGTAGAAAATGAGAAAGTGCAGATGAAGCTCAACACGTCAGGATGCTGTTGTGTTAACAGGTGGGGGTTTGTCACTGGGTGGGGGCCGGGCTCTATGTGGTTTTGTGTGTATGTGGGCAGATCGACCCCCCCCCCCTCCGGCACCAGTCAGGTTACTCTAGTCTCTTTTTTCCAAAGTGCCAGGCATTGTGTCATCGTCTTTGACCTTCTCTCCATCTCTTCTTCACAGTATTTTTTTGCATGCAGGGTCATTCAACCCCCTATGATGCTTTAAGGCAGGGGAGGGAGACGAGCAGAGGAGTCCACCAATCAGGAGGGAGAGCCAAGTGGAGGAGGCAGGCACATACGTAACTGATGATGAGTCCATTGGTCTGTCCGTCTGTCAGTCTCTTAAATCCTGCCCCCAAACCAGGGGGGACTTCAATTTACTGCAAAAGGACGTCCACTGTCGTCCCTCAGACCGCCGACACCTGTTCATCCTCTGTGGAAGGAGAAGACAGTGAAGGGTTACATTGAATGTGGACATGTTGTGTATAAACCTTTTGCTTTTCTAAGTGTTTTCTTCAGTGAAAGCTGAAAACTAAGAAGAGCAGCTGCAGCCGAGTTACAATGAAAACCCGCCTTCGTACAGGTCTGCCATCAACTCCACGGTGACAAACGACACTTTGTCAATTTGATACGTCCTTCATCTTCTCATGGTGACACTGTTTTATATAAAAGATATCAGATGTATTACCCTGGATGTCCACTGGATGCCTGCGTGTCATTGTGTTCTTTAGCTCATTTTCAATATTGTGTTGTGTTTTCCAAACATGTTGGCTCATTACAGCGGGTGATGGATGTTTTGTGGCTGTATAATGTCTGTATCTCTACTTCTTGTACATGTTCGCAGCAGGAAGTTTCAGTTTCTCTCCGTCTTCCTTCCTTCATCTCTCTTTCTTACATCCTTACAGATAAGTTTATGTCACGACAGAGTCAGTAACAAATGAAATGCATTGCTGCGAGCACATGATCACAAGAGGTGTGTGAGGGTCACATGACCCGTGGCTCCATCACCTACACAACACAGCTGCATCCCAGTGGACATTGGGGGTCAGAGCCACGGTGAGAAACAGCCAAACTTTTATTACCTTTTTACGAAATGCACGTTCCCTTAGTAGTCGTGTTGTAACTTTTTACAAACGCGTTTTGATTTGAACAGAAAACAATGGCCGCCTGGAGGTAGAAACATATTCCAAAAACTTGTGTTTTTTTCAAATCAATTCATTAATTATACGATAGAATGACATTTTTACGTGCTATTTTTAGTGTGTAACATCTGTCTATCAAAGCACAACAGATGAAAAATAGCCTTTTGTTTATTATTGTTTAATAATGTGGAAACTAATGGTTCTAAAAACTCATTTTCACACTTCAGAGCTGATTTAAAAGATTTAAAAAAACTACTATGTGGATAAAAAACTTCTCTTACAATGATGCAGAATCATCCGGGGTCACTATAGGCGAGTCAGGTGCGTGCTGGTGCAGGAGGATGGAGGTGCATGTTTTCAGGCATTGAGTTTGAGTGCATGGGTGAGAGGATCTAACAGCACTGTGCCTGCGGATGGATGCTACTCGGCACAGTGTGTGTGACGGTGAGAGAGCAGAGCAGAATGTGTGGTGGCAGAGAGGTGGTGAGTTTCTGGTCCAACCAGTATGACTCATGCATGATGACACATTGTGGGTTAAAAGGTGAGGGTCCCACTCCAGATGCACAATTCCCTGATCATAAATACTAAATTTCAGTTTGTCATCGGGAACATTGACGGAGAATTGTAATTTGGAGTGGGACCGATACTACTGGTGCTGTGGGAGGTTTGTGTGAAGGAATGGTCAGTCTCAGTCCAAGTGTGTGTTCCCTGTTCACATGCAGGTTCATTGGAGTGGAGGGGGGGGGGGGGGCAACCTGATAAATTAGTTTTTACCTGCCTTGGGGAGAGGGGCCCTGCCTGTTAACCCCGTACACACACTCTCATGGTCTGGGAGTCTCAGGTGTGTGCTGAGCCACTGGCTTTGGCTTCCTCAGAGCGATTAGTTTGGAAGACAAGGACTCACCCTCCTCTTCCTCCTGAGCCTCTTGCTCCTCGGCCGGTGAGCGTGTGCGGTGGAGGCCGCCCGCCCGCTGTTTGGCCCCCTGGTGGGCCTGGTGGGAGTCGGGCGACTGGGTGACCATGCGCGAGCGCTGCAGAGCCGTGGTGTAGTCTGGCGGCCGGCGGCCTGTGTGGGTCGCCGTGGACGTGGGAACAGACGGGGCCGGGTGCTGCCCTTCAGCGAGGTCGGAGATGGTGAGGGCGGTGTAGCCGGGGGGAGTCGGGGGAGGATCGCGATAACGGCTTTCTTTCCGCGCTGGAGGGACACAAAAGAAATGGTGATGAAGATGATGAAGACACGTAGAAGGTAAAACCTTTAGATTACTATCTAATGTCTTTCAGGGACAGTAGTTACCAGAAGTCAGCAGGTTTAGACCGTACATAACACCCCCCATGAGCAACCCTTTAACCCTTTAACCCTGTTACATCTCTTACAAGTGGTGGTTTTATGGGAGATTCAGTGTTTCACTAGTTTACCTGAACTATACAACTAAAGTTTCTATAACAACTTGACCAATCAGACTGTGAAGAGCCGTCACTCACAGAGTAGGCCTTTACCCCCGGCGGTGATGGGTGATGGGGAGGGCCGGCCGAGCTGCTTGGCCTCCTCTGACCCGGTGGAAGTGATGCTACTTGTTTCTGCGTCGGCGTTCACGTCCTTCCCTCCTCTCCTCTTAATGGTGCCCGTGTCTCCCTCAGAGTCCTCTCCCCAGTACGCAGCTGAGGATGAGGAGGAGCTGGCGGACGCCCAGCTGCCCCTGGCCTGGGCTGCCCACAGTGCGGCGTGCCCCCCTAACAAGGCCTCCGGTCCGCCGGGAGGGAGCCCTCCGAGGCCGCCTCCGCCTCCACCTCCTCCAAAGGCCAGAGTCTCCCAGCTGCGCCCCTGCTGCATGGTCTGGATGTTGTCGTGGGAGCCAGAAGAGCAGGAAGTCCAGGAGCCGCGGCCGCTGTCTGCAGCATCGAGGGAAACACGATCGCCCTGATCCTGAGTCAGCTCCTCTGAACTGGGTGAGGAGAGCACTGTGGGGCAGCCGGTGTAGATGCCCCGACAGTCCTGCATCGAAGAGTACGACCTATGAAGAGATCAAAAATAAAGAGAAATGACTCAAGTTTGAAGGTCAGATAAATGAAACAGAACAAAATGAACTTCTCGAGTTCCCACCCTAGGCTGTACTGGTCGGGGTCAGTGGCGGCTCTTCGCTCCAGCCGCTGTCCCCCGATGTTTGAATCCCCGACTCCCCCGGAGTGACGGAGTCTCCTCTCATCCTGGGCCATGTCGAAAGAGGAGTTACTGACGAGGCTGGAGCGAGAGGAGATCTCACTGTGACCGGAGTCCGAGTAGGCGTCTCCCATCCTGTTGTAACCTGGAGGAGAGAAGAAGAAATGTTCACCTATAGAGGAAAGGAATTGATACAAATGTTAAACTTAGCACAAGTACCTCAGTCCTATTGTTTCACTTTAAATCTTTCACGTCTTGTGAAAAGCATAATAAGCCCCAACATGGGCCTCAGCCACATTCCTACACAAAGCTCCACACATCAAATAACTTACGGTGGATCAACTTCTTTCAATCCTCATCATAAATCATCTGTAAGTCACATATCTTATCTCACTCAGTGTAATTGTAGAGTGCCATTCCCCAGTAAGACAACCAGCTCTTTGGGGATAAGTGCGTCAGATTCGAGCTGAAACAGCAGTTTGGAGGTTTCAACACAGCTCTGAAGAGTGTAAAGAAAAGGCATGAAGGGACTGGGACTTGCATAATAAAGTCTGGGGAATATAAAGAGATCACTGGTTATGATTAGTGACACGCGTCAGGACCGACTGTCATTGAGGCATGCGCTGTAGCTCAGCTATAGAGTTGGATAGCGTGCCGGTCATAGTCCCCAAACACCATCAGCGTAAATCACCGCGATAACCTCCTGAATCCTGACTACACTGTTGAGCCTGAAGAAGAAAGAGAATGTCTAAATTAATATTTTTCGGAAGCTTTTACTATAAAGATGTGGAGCACACAGGAGTACATGACGTTACATGACACGTTAATCTAAGCACCAGGTCTGCAAAGACAACAGAGGTGTGTCTGTCCTCACACCATCACGTCCAGCAGCTTCTACAGTCGGAGCCAGTTGCATTTGTATTGATGGAACTTCTGTGTATCTAATATGTTCTTATGATCTCCGTCAGAGAGGTTATGTTTTCAGTTTGGTTGTCAGGATTACGTAATAACTTTACCATGAAGCTTGGGGGACTCTGTGGCCTGCTAGTGAAAGGATGAATACTACAGTAGTAACCAACAGAATATGTGTAACATAGTGTAATGCACGCTGGCAGCCACCAGGTGGCATTTGTGGCACATGGTGACAGAAGGAAGGAGCCTGGAGATGGTGTGGGAGGGAGGGAGGGATTATTGCCTTACCCTTCTTGGGTGAGCTCTGGGGGGAGGTGGGAGGGGAGGAGAGCTGGGAGGAGGCGTTGGACACAGTGTCCTCTGGCTGCCTCCGGTGCCTTTCGTTCCCCTCCTCTGACAGAGACAGGATCTTCTTTAGAGACTGAGGAGAGCTGGTGCCTGTGGACATTTACAAGAAGATGAGCAGAGTTAGCATGAGGAACACTGCCATTCCCCGCCGAAGGGGAATGCTAAACTACATAGTGTGGGATTTTTTTGTTTGTTTGTTGTATTTGCTTGTTGTCAGACATCCTGTAGGGGGCAGCACTGTCATAAAGAAGCTGGGAAAGGCTGGCTCAGCAAGTAACAGGATGAGGAAGAGAGAACAGGGCAATGGTGGCACGAAGAAGGACGAGTGAGCAGGAGATGCATTCACTCGATGCAGAACACCGTTTCACTATAAACTGTAATAATGTAGATCTTCTTGGTGTTAATTGTAACCACTATGATTAAAAGTAAGGACATGTTATCCTGAATGTGATGTGACAAGTCCCTCACAATAAAATATAATAAGAGCACCAATTAATTTATACATCTCTCTTAACAAATACATTTCTGAAATATAACGTTTCATCTACAATGAAAGTTAACATATAAAACATGTATACGGCTTCCTACAAGTACCGGTTGTAGGACAACATTTGAATCAAATCTACATAAAGCTTCATCTTATTCTTACCAAAAGGCGGCAGATCCTTGACTGGCACTTTCTTTCGGGATGGGTAAAGGGCCACGGCCGGGACCTGCAGGGCCTGGTTTCCTTTGGCCAACTGGCCCCTCTGCTGGCTGGCAGCTCTGGACACGACCGGGGAGGTGTCCGGCCGTTTCCCACCGGCATTCTTGGGCACTGAGTAGGGTGAGAAACAGCAAATCTCCATTACAAAGTTACATGTGGACTTTTTGGCTTTAATCTTCAAATGTGAACGTAAAAAGGAGAACGAAGGAATGTGAAGTTGATTAATAGTTAAAGCTGTGAGCGTCTCTTTGACCACTTGTTCTCTCTGTCAATGCATTAGCAGCAAGTCAAGTTGGCATTGACGACCGGAAACTGGTCCAGTGATTAAGTCATTTTTATTCACTGCCAATGAGTCTTAAAGAAAGACTGAGTGTCTTGTTACTCCAGCGGGCCCACCCTGTCTGAGTCTGCTGTGGATCCTGGGAACTTGTATGTGTCTCCAGAGAAATATGCAATTAAACCAAATCAAGAACTCAATGTTTAACTCTAATTATAATCTTGAAAGGATTGCTCTGCAGGGAGATGAGACATTATGGGTTATTCCTGTTTTTCATCTGTTATGTATTTGTGTGTGTCACAAACTCACATGTGCTGATGGAGGGTTCGCACTGCATCGACAGCGTCTGCAGACTCTCCTCGTTCGTCTCCAGGCTGAGGTTGGACAGGTACTGTTTGACCTTCCTGGCCATCTGCGCGTCCTCGTAAAGCTTTTTGGCGTTCAGGAAGGAGCTGCGTCGCACCCTCTTCTTGTGCCCGCCTGTCTGGGTGACGTCGAGCACCGCCGCATTGGCACTACCCTGGCTTAGGGACCTGGCCGCACGCATAGACACCCACAGAGACACATGCACATATACACAGAGAGGAACGTAGATGTGCAGGCAGACAGAGACGCACAAAAACAAATAGAAAGAATGGAGAAATACTTATTAATATATTGCTTAGGTCTGTAAATGAGCCTATATTGAATTGTACAGGTAATACTAAAGGGCTACACAGGGAGCCTGGAGTTTAAACGTGGACATGCAGAGAGCCGCTTTAAGTATTTCTCTCAACTCCAAAACATTCCAGTCATTCCAGACAGCAGAGGGGGGTGAGGGATGATGGCTGTAGTCAAACAACAGGGGAGTAGAAAGGGGGAGTTCTGCTAGTGTAGCACGGTCATAGTTTACATTTCTGTGGCTTGAGTCAGAGCTCGTAGTAGTAGTGGTAGTAAAAGCTTCACTTGCACATGGTCTCATTAAAAATAGTAAACAAAACAACAGACGTCAAGTGTAAGAGAAGTCAGGTTTGTTCAGCTGAATGTAGAAATGTTTGGGTTTCTCATATGGATAGTTTAAAAAATAAAAAATAAATGTTCTCATGTGTACTTAACTCAACATTTCTTGTATCTTGTAATTACAACTTCGCACCTCATATTCCCGAGATTAAGATCTCATAATTACAAGAAAACTCTCACAATTACGAGATACAGATCTTGTAATTCCAAGATGGCTTTCTCATAATTACAAGAGGCTAAGTCATAATAACGAGACACAGAATTCATAATTACCAGAAAACGTTTTCCTTTAGTGAACGCAATGTTCTGCCCACATGTTTCCCATCGCATGTCTCAGTGATGTCCCGTTCGACCACAAGAATGTAAAGCATGATGATAGAAAACACTTTAGATCCAGAATATGTCTGTTTGGAGTTTTCATATGCAGATAAAATGTCAAAAACACTTTGAAACTGAAGCTGCATGCATATTGTTAGGTGAAACAACAGGTCAAAGGTCACGTGTGCTAATCTAAGGCTGGAATTCAACAGCAATAATATTCATTTCCTCGTGTTTGTTTTCCAATCACCTGCTTTAATGCTACGTTTGCATGTTGAATGATAAACAGTCCAGCGACTGAATGTTAGCATCACGTGACCTTTGTTTCATTCAAAGCCCTTTTGGTTAGCGCCGGGCGGAGTTAGTGCGAGGCTTCAACTCAAACTGGTTAATGGAAACAAGGTTTCAGAGAAGAAGAAAAGAAGCACGCAAAAGGGACCGTGGTGCAGGGAGGGCAAAAGGTTGTAGGGTCACTAAAACTTACCCTAAACTTCTCCATTTCTTCTTCCTAGAGGGCGGGTGCCATGAACAGAGAAGCATGGAGGGCAAAGGGTGTATGAATAGAGAGAGAAAGAGACAAAGCTTAGGACAGGAAAGACCACCAAGATCACCAAGAGAGAAGCAAATTTCACCAAAGACCCACGTGAAAGTCAGGAGAGAGGAAACCAAATGGTAACACCACTAAGAAGTCACATCATTAGACAAAGACACACTTTCACAGGAGCACTGTGCACATTTTATGCCAACAATGTGTATCGGGGAAACAGCTGCTTGAAAGAAAAGCGTGGTGCATCTATGTGAACCGGCTAACCCCACAGAGTTTGGTTAGTCAGTGCAGTGCTGACAAGTCCTACAGCGAGGGTGACGGATCCTTTTTAATATGAAATCTGGCTTCGTTTGAGAGACGTTCTTTTACCTCGTCCGGAACATGAGGGCCGGGTCCATGTTGACGGAGGCCATGCGACCAACATGCCGGATTTCTTTGGCGATCATCCTCAGCTTCTCAAAGTTCACCAGGCCGTCCACTTTAGAGTCGTTGCCTGAGAAGTGAGGGGAGGAAGAAAGGTTACCCAAGGTGTAATGTAAAGTTTGCAGTCAAGCCAGACGGCGAACGTCAATACAAGAACGCTTTGTGAAATGGAAAAGACTATGTTCATGGTCTGAAATGTTAACTTACTTTGTAAGGTAAAAAGGTAGTTAGCCGATCTTAGAGGAGTAGCCACATCTACCATTACAGCCTATACATAGTATCATTTACATCAATGAGGTTTGACGACCTTTAAATCACATATATTAAATTATAGATACATTTTATTTTAGGTTATTAGTTGAAATGGAAAAGTTTATTCAGTTTTCACTTTGTCACAGTGCAGTCGAAACATATTTTTTGGCATTATGTCGGGTCTAAGCCAAAGATTTTAGGGTGAAATATTCCAATGAAAGGGCACAAATGACGATATTAAACGCGTCTTTCTTTGGTTAACTAACTTCAAAACCTCAGGGCAGTATAGCCAACACTTATACAGAGTGAAAGTAAACAAATAAACCTTATTATATTTTATCATATGGCTATGAGACTATGAAACTAAGACATTGTGTGTCTTAAGGTGGATGTCATGTCCTCTACCTTCATGGAGGAAGGTGAGGTCCTTCTTGATGACGGGGAACAGGGGGATGATCGGCGGCTGGAGGTTCTGATTGTTGAGGACATTCCTGTACTTGGCCATATTTCGCGAGGGGTCGAAGAGATCCTGCAGGTCCCCGAACAGCTTCTCGTACTTGCTGGGGAGCTTCTCCCAAGTTCCCCTCAGTCTGGAGACTGGAGCCAGGTTCAGACCGCTGTCAGGGGGAGGGGGCATCATAAGCATGAGCAGGGGAAAACGGTCCCAGTTTAAGCTTCATCTGTCTAAATTCAGCTAATACTGAAGATATATAAAACATAATCCAACATATGAAGTCACTACACAGTATCCTCACCTGATGATGGCGAACATGGAGTTGAAGTTCTTGCACTCGCGACAGTGCAGGGCGATCTTGATGAAGTGCTTGACGTTCTTCATGCGTTTCAGCTGGTTGGGTTCCCGCGTCACCTCCGTGGCCACCCAGAAGGTCTCGTGGTTGATGGCCTCCTCGAAGCGCTTCAGGCTGGCCGAGCCCGTCTTGGAGCGCAGCTTGTAGAGGTCGTCGATGTACTCGGTGGGCTCGATGGCACAGAAGAGCTCAAAGGCCCGCATGGAGAGCTGCGTGGCCACCTCCACCGTGCTGAGCTGTAACAGAGAGATCTGGCCCTCTCGCAGGAGATCCTGAGCGTCGTCATCGGAGCACAACGTCTCCGTCTCCATGTTGCTCTTCAGGTAGTATCTGATGACAGGAGAGAACACGTGGTTCGTTTTAATAGAGATCGAGCCAATTCACTGAATAATAACTATTTCAATAACAGATTAATTTCATTCTGAAAGTGTTAAAACAAAGCAATCTACAGCCCTCACCTTGTCTTCTTGAAAAATGTCATTTGCATTTCTGACATTTGATAGCGTAAATGATGAATTAATAATAAAATGATTGTGAATCGCAGCTGTCATTTATTTGTAATTGACCTTTAATTAACCAGGATGGGCTCTTAAGGACAGATGTTGTATAAGAGTGCATCCCATCCAGTCTAAGATGTAATTACCTGCCGCTCAGTTGAATCCTGTCGGCTAGTTTAGACAGCTGGTCTGGTAACCGCCTCTGTTTGATGACGCCCTCTGGTGTGACGGACACTTCACACAGTGAATAAGCTTCTGCTGCTGCGGTCAGGGCGAACTCCCTGATAGCCTGGGCCACCACCTCCTTAGCCGTCGTGTCCTTCCCGATCATGATGTATCGAGACTGCTGGTCCGCCTTGAACACTCGTAATACCTGGTCTGACAAATCTGGGGATGACAAGAAGACATAATGAGGATAAATGCTCACTGATCATTGTTTTTACTGGGAGGTATGAGCTCGTTAAGAAACGGCAATGATTCGTTTCCCAAGATTTGTAAAGAGGCGCTCCATCTTCCCAGAATTTGGATCAGAAACAAACCGGCCGTCCATCTTTGCCACAAATTAATCAGTTTGATCAGAAACACAACCCCACCGATCACGTGACCCACAATCTCCTAAATGTGCGCTGTTTACTCAATTAGCGTTCACAAGCATGAATGCGGATGAACTGAGTTTATGTTACGTGTCCAAACTAAAGTACAGCGGTTGATTAACGTCTGTGAGTCTGACAGAGAGACAAAGACGTGACTGTGCCGGAGACGCAGGATCACGGGGAGAGCAGATACTCACTCAGTGTGACGGGGACTGGAAGAACACAAAGCAACATGTGATGGATTAATGAAGATAGAGATATAAGAGAGCACATTTCTGTCAGTGGCGATCGCTGCAACGTCTCTGGTTGCATCAGCGCATTGTGGCCAGTGAGCAGGACTTCTTCATAGCAATGAGGATCAACAGATTAGCATCAATATGATAAGGTACTTTGATCCATATGGTGTTAATAACCCCCCCCAAAACAACAGACATTTATATCTGGTGATTTCATCTTCAAACATCTCAATTAACTTCATGTTTGACCTCATAAACAGCAATTAACAAACAGTTTGTTATGATCAAAAGCGACTCTTTTGATGATGTCGTCTGTTTAAAGAAAAGGAAATAAAAGGTGATTTGTTGCTACAGACGTGCCCAGTGTCTCGTTACATCCGCACAGCGGCAGTTTAACACGCACCAGGCTGGTTGTTGAAGTCCAGGATGCGGTGGTGAGTCTGCAGCAGGTCCGGATTGGACGACGAGAGGTTTCCACTGACGGGCAGAGCTGGAGCGATCTGTTTGGACTGCTTCATCCCCACGATGCTGTCGTCCTGCGATTGGCCCACGCAAACGTCACTATGGAAACAAGAGGGAGCGCAGGGGAGGGGTGAGAGCGCAGTTCTGTCAACAAAAGGCAGGGGGCGGTATCAGTGCTGGAAGCTGTGCTGTGGGGGAGATACACACACAGTTGACACCTAATGTTGGGGGATGTGTTCTGTGGCTATTGCTCATATTTGGGTAAGTGAACAGAAATATTAATCTGAGAGCTGAACCTGGTGCGAGAGGATTACAACAAACTGAATGAGATAAAAACTAAACTTTACAAACTCTCAGTATGATCAATGTTTCTGTCATGTTCAGCTGTGGCCTGAGTTCGTGTCAGTACCTCCAATACATCTAGTAAAAAAGTAGTAGTTTACATTGTCAACGTCAGGAAACAATAAAACTATTCGAGTAAAGACAAACGATGAGTCACAATCAGCTGGGGACTTGTGGATCAGAGCTTCCTCTCTGTACACAACAGAGGATCTCTCTCTCTCTCTCTCTCTCTCTCTCTCTCTCTCTCAGGCTTTTAGCATCTTTATAAAACAATCACAGACCTGCTGGTTTGGTGAAGGAGCAGCTGTGTGCAGTTTTACTGACGCCATCAAAAAATGATTATGGGGTGCTAAAATGTTAAATCTGCAACGTTTACCTCCATTAAAGCTTTCTCGTGCAGCTTTACAATAAGGTGCACTTGTTTTCTTGATAAAAGTGACCATGCACGTGGTATTAAGTCTTATTACTTGTATGGTTTAGGAGGCAGGATGCTGGTGAGCGTCTTGTCGAAGATCTTCTTCAGCTTGTTGCGTCCTCCCACCGAGTTGGACTTTGCTTTCTTGCTGACCTTCTCCAGGCCTATCACCTGCTCCACGTCCACCGCCAGGTCGGGGATGGAGTAGCGGCTGGCCTTCTTGATGTCTCCGATCTTTGGAAGGTGGGGTGCACCGTTCTTTCTGTCGTGTTCCTCCTCGCCGTCCAAATCATGGTCTTGTTCTGGCCTGGTTAGCAGATCTTTAAAAACTGTACAAAGAGGAGGGAGGAGGACGTCTTAAAACAAAGCAATGTGCACTTGCGACACATGTGTGCACCAGTGTGACTTGATAATGCTGTATGCTAAATGTATTGCTTTGTGTTGTATTGTTCACAATCCTAACAAGGTCTCATGAGCACGATGACACTTTACCTAGAAGATTTGTTTTCACAGTTATGGACAAGTGGGTGTTGTTCTTCAGGATCTCGTTGGCTTTGTTGAGCTGGACATTCTCAAAGTTCTGCCCGTTCACCTCCAAGATCTGCAGAAAGAAGAAGGAAACAGTCCATAAAAGAGACAAATCTGAAGCTATGGCTCCCTGATCCAACGTTGTTGCACGTGGATTCAAAGTGAAATTGGTGCGCTGCCGTATTGCATCTGTGCTGTAAGTGTTGAGCCTTTAATGTTCCAGGTAATGATCTCTGAACTGTATCCAGTGAACAAAGAGGCAATCCTCCGGCATGTTATACATCATGACATTTAGTCCAACGCGTGGTTTTGACATTAATGTGGGTCATGTCATCTTCAAATTGTCTTAACAGCTTGACCTCTGAATGAGGGCCGGATATTTGCATTTTAACACAATATGCTAACCAGCCTTCGCCGCTTCCTTGTTAGTGGAAGAGGAAGTCACCTTTGACTGTAACATAAGTACAGGCCTTCCTCTGCTGCTGCGAGGGCGTCTAGAAGTGACGTAGAAGACCAAACGTCTGGGATCAGCAGCGATTAGTGAGACGATGCGTAGTTTACGACTTAGGGATTTGTTACGTCCCGATGACAAAACAAATGGGACTAATACTAAAGCTCTGAAATGATAGTTCCTGAATGAACGAATGGAAGTGACGCTGTTGAAAAATAGAAGGTGTGCGCAGGGTGAGAGAGTGAAAGCTTCCAAAGACGCCAGCTTCTTCGCTTCCTTTTGGGGAAACAGCTGCAGGGGATGTTTGGAGTCGAGAGGGCTTAATTCGCATCCAGACACTCTCAAGATGGTTTCAAGGATTAAGGGACTTTGCTTAAAGCCCTGAGGACTGCAGAGTGTGAAAATGTTTGAGAAGTCAAGATGCAAGAAGAAGAAAAAAAAGCAAAAGCCTGCAGCTATACTGGCAACTTAAAAAAAAGAAAAACTTTTAATGGTAGTTAGAGGAAAATGTAAAAACAATTTCACAACATAAATGATCAATTCAAGTAGTGGTCCGTGTGACAGAAGTGATTTCTACTCACGATTGTATCCTACAGCCAAAAACATGCAGAACTTAAAGGCTATGTGCAGTTACTGTTTTTCCTCCCTACAGTCCAAGAGGAAATCCCAAGATTACAACAAACTGCAGACGCTTTTACAGCAGAAGCAACGTGTGCTGACTGAACACTTTCTTACCTGATCTCCACGCTTAAGGCCGACATCAGCTGCTTTGCTCACAGGCTCCACGGCATCAATGAAGACGCGGAAACCTTTCTCCTGACCTCCGAGAAGGCTGAAGGCCAGCGGAGAGTCCCTGGACGGCTTGGTGAGCGTCACCAGCCGCGGCTTGGCTTTAGCAGCACACGCTATATTTAACAGTCTGAGGTGCCCACACATTTTCTGGAGAAAGAAAATACGACAGCAGTGTGAAGAAATGGCATACATACACAAAATACATATTTGTTAGCGTGCGAGTAATCCTTGTGTAAGTAACTTACTTCTTTCTCCAGATTGTTTTCAAACTCTTCCAGAAAGTGAGTCATGGCAGCGTCACCCTCAAAGTCATTGAAGTGATTGTTCACCCACAGCAAGACTACACGTGTAACCTGCAGCAATCACAGCATCAGCTCTGGTCAATATACAGTTTCCTGGGTCACTAGTAGTGCATGCATTTACATCCTGACATACAAACGTCTATGGGTTCATGGACAACCTCTGCTTAGTAATTACATATTCAAGTGTGCAGGATACAGTCTCCATCTTCTTTAGATCAGACATTGTTTAATCAGTTCATGTGGATATATTCCTGCACCTTGTCCCTGAGACTGGGGTCATGGAACCACTCCAGGAGCTTCTTGCCCACGACCATGGGGCTGGAGAGGAAGGTCCTGTAGGTCAACAGGAAGTCCTCGATGTAGGTGGGGTCCACCACTGAGTGTTCCTCCACCAGGTGCATGGTGAGACGCTCCGACGTGCCCTGACGTTTAAAAGGATGGGGTTATTTGAGCTGCAACATGATTGGCTTGCAAAGATCTCTGCAAAATGTTTGAGCCCCGAGTGTTGATTTGTCACCTTGATGACGATGTGTCCTTTCCTGGTGCCGGTGCGGTCCAGTTCGCGGTGTTCCTTCACCATAACGATCTCCCCCTCCTCCTCCACCTTCTGCATGTTCTTCTCCACCTGGTTGAGGATGCAGCAGTAGTCCTGCTGGGCTATGCACACAAACTGCAACACGCAGGATAAAACAAGTCTTAGAGCAAATATAACTATCCTTACTGGATCCTCATTAATGGCACACTAATACAATTGATAAAAACTGATTAGAAATACATTTTGCAAATCTATCCCCACTATTAAATTATGAAAAAAGTAGGTACTTCCACTGTTTACTTCTGTATTCCCACTAAACACATGATGCTAATAATGTGATCTTGCTCTTTACATATTATATTTCAAAATGGTTGCTGCTTTCGCCCAAAGCACCTCACAAAGTCATGAATGCAAACATTGTGTGCATACAGTGGATCACAGTGGGGCTTCATGTCATAAGATAAGATTTGCCTTTTCACACTGATGCACATGAAATGGACCTGCTGACCCCGCGACACTGTGCAGGAACATTAACAACCGAGCTCGTACCTGGCAGTCGTCCACTTTGGTCTTCATCACGCCCTTCATGTATTCCTTCTCCATGGTTGGTGACACCCCAAAGCTGTTCCCCATACACAGGATCTCTGTCCGGCCCTCGGGGTACGTCACCTCCACCGAACCGTTCAGGATCACCGACCACGAGTCCAGCTGGAGCCGAAAACAACCGATTACATTAGAAGGTGGACGGAAGATAAGAGACCGAAAACCAAGACGTTGGAAAAGAGAAAGAAAAAAGAATAATAATAACTTTTTAGATCAGTTTAAGTTCAGTCAAGTAATATTCCCAACAGCTGGTGACCCTTAATGAGTCAACGTTATTTATCACAGAGAGCCGTATGCAGTAACTACAAGGGGCCTGCTGAACGAACAGATGCTTTTTTATTCCCCTCAGAGGGATACAGCGAAAGCACAGGCTTGTTAGAGCTGCCCAGAAAAACACAACTAGAATATGCATGAAGCGTGCAATACACTCAAAGTATTGTTACAAGTAATACATGCTTGATTGAAATGTAGACGTTTGTTATTTCTTATCGTTTTGTAAAAAAACAAGTAAGGATGTTTTTAAGAATTCCTAAATAGCTGACATTTCAGAGATTCACATCTTTTTCCCCCCGACAGCAACGCTCTGCTCATTGAACCCTGAATTCTCCATGAACCGGACATTTACTAAAAGTCTTCCAGGAAAGGTCGGCTCTCTGTCGTTCGAGTGCAACACAGAACAAAACAACCAAATTGTCTTCATTGAAGCTCATGTCGTGTCTGGACTAGACGGAGAGAGAATAAGACATGCCTGCTTTACTTGCCTAAGGGATTCCTAGATGAGGCCGATACAGTACGGCTTCTCCACCATTCAGATTTAATAGAGCGGAAAATAACATTAAATGGAAGACGAACGATTCACTGGTGTGAGGGGGTGAGACGAAGGTTCGGTTCCCCGAGAGACTTGCACATATATACATATAATTGAAGGCAAGACAAAGTCACAAGACGGGGCTTATGAGTGCGTGAACATGCACCAACCTCCTCTCCGTCGTTGAGAACGATGGTGCCGGCGCGTTCGACCACAGCGAAAACCATGACGGCGCAGAGTTCCCTCCTCACTGACATGGTCATGTTGGCAAATGCTGGCAGTTGATGCATGAACTCCAGTAATTGCTCTGTGAGAGGGAGAGAGGAGAGACAGCGGAGGAAGTGCAGGAGGTTAGGAAGAAAAAGAGCAAACAGAGTCTCGACACACAGAGGAGAGAAAAGGGACAGGCAGGGCTCTTGGCGAGCCTGCGTTGCTCTCACTGAGCATCAAAATGGATCATCACCACAGTGAAGAGCCAACAAAGGAATCATTAGCTGGAGAACCTAAAACCAAATATCAATCCCATTGATATAATCTTTCAAGGCGAGCCAAGCATAGTTGCTGACACTCAATGACCTCTGTGTGAGTTCAGAGAGTCCATTGCAGACACTGAAACTGAAACAGATAAAGAGTTCTGATCTGATAAAGGATCAGCTCACCAGAAATGACCAAAATATAATAAAACATGGAATCCCTTTGTATAGCTCGCAGCATTGAAAACTTTACATGTAAGGCTGCAAATAAAGTTATTTACATTATCGATTAATCTGCGTATTGTCTCCTTCATCACTCGTTTGGTCACAAAGATATTCAGTTCACTATCATACACAAAGAAAAGCAGCAAATCCTCACATCAAGCGTTTGCCATTTTTGCTGACTCCATGAATCAATTATTAAAATAGCCATTACTCAGGATAATCCACAGATGTCACTGTGAGCAGGTTTGATAGAGACTAATGAAACGTGGCACAGTGAGGTCTGTGGATCACGCAGAGCGACCAAGTTGCTGTTTATTTTTCAAATGTTTTTCATTGTTTTAAGCAGCCTATACTCAATTATTCATCCCCTCCTTTGTACGGGGGTGATGGCAGATACTTGTACAATATGTTGTATTGTTTTTTCGGGTGAATGGCTTTAATATTTGGGGTATTTGACTGTCGCCAAGGAAAATGCTATATATATATATATATATATATATATATATATATATATATATATATATATATATATATATATATATATATATATATATATATATATATATATAATCCAGGGACTATACCCCTCTCTCTCCCCCCCCCCCCCATCTACCAACTCTCCCCCCTCCAGCAGCAGTCTGGCGTTCTGGCTGACCTGTGCTTGGCACGGCAACAGCGTCGTGTGTGAAGCTGCGGAAGCACTGAAAGTTTAATGTGCTGGGAGAGGTGAGGCGAGAGGATGTGCGGAGTGACCTAGAAAAGCCTGCCGGCCGAGGGGGGGGGGTGAGGAGGGGGGAGGGGGGGATCAGCGGAGAACGGCTCTCACTCTCTACATGCAGAGCAACATCCTCCCCCCGTACACATCTGCAGCTCTAAGCTTTGAGAGAGTGTACTTGTTTTTAAATCATCATTGGAGTTGAATCATAGCTTTAAGGGATGTGATACTGCAGGCTTTCAAAATTATTCGAAAGCCTGCGTCGTAAACGAGAGCACGAATGCAAAACAGGCTTCAGACAAAATGTAGATTTTTTTGTGACCGATTTAAATAAGAAGGGAGGGGAGTGGCTTTTATACTGCTCTGAATTCATCCAGAATTGGGACAAGGAGTACTGTCCCAGCTGGGAACAACTCTGCTTTCTACAGACATCTCTGGAAACACACTCTTCTCTAAGGCTTGGCGCTCTCAAGCATGCACAACAAAAAGATTGGATATATATATATATATATATATATATATATATATATATATATATATATATATATATATAAAGTAAACACTGCAAACGTTCTTTACAATGGTGCTATTCGTAAGCTGCATTGAAGCACAAACACAGTTTGCTTTAGGTGCTCACCGATGTCATCGTCGGTTCTGTCCATGGGGTCCTTCTCCAGGCAGTCCCGCACGATGTCCCGGCTCATGAGGGGGTCCGACACTCGCTCGATGTCCTCCTCATCGTCGTCCTCCTCGGAGTCGACGGCGGTCTCCGGCAAGCCGCTCAGGTCCATGTCACCTGGTTCGTTTTCTGTGGCCTAGAAAGAGTAAACAGATGAGAAATGAGTCATCGGAGATTAAAGCTCAGCAAGGTGAGGGGTTTGTTTTTATCCATCCCAACATCAGCAGTTGGAAAGCCACAGTTTTGCCACGTCTTTGAGCGAGACACAGATCCACCTGTCAAAGCTTCAGATCGTCTGCGAAATGCCTGAAAAGCGAATAAAATGATGGTAGCTGCTGACCAAGCCAGTGAACAAACTCACGTTCAACAGCCAAAGTAAAAACTCAGCTTTATAAGGATACAGAGCCTGAGTTTGCATATGCACACACACACAGCTAACATTTACAGTACACACATCCGCTGTGACGCAGTCCATTTCCAACAAAAAGCGAAATAAACAAAGAGCCTCTGTTAAACTGATGTACAAATTTGACCCACTTATTGAAATGGAGTCGAGGTATTCCGTACTACAGTATGAGAACGACAGCCGTCAACACTTCATACCAAACACTCCGCTATGCATAGTAACAAGCTAATTATCTCCCAACTTTCCTCTCCACCCCGCCCTCAGCAAACTCCACTGCCTGCCTCGGAGCCAGATCCTGTTCTTTGAAAGCACAAGATGAAATATGTGCGGAGATGAGGAAAATTAATGGAGATGAGGAGCGAAAGAAATGCGGTTACTTGTGCAGCAGTGGTACTAACAGAGTCCCTCTGCTACCATCAAAGGAAATGCTTCTATAAATGACAGAAGGGCCATATCGCCCGATTCCTGCTCACACGACATGAAACCTTCTCACGGAATAAAGCAAAGCGGTTGGAGAAAAGGAAAACAAAGCATCAGCCCCGCTCCCCTGCCTCAGTGCAAAACACAAACCTTCTTACCTCAATATGCTGCCCGACCTTCTTAACAGAAAGAGAAGAAAAGGTTGCCTTTGCAAACTCCCCGCAAAATCCCAGAGCCAGACGCATCTTCACCTCCCAGACCGCCAGTGTGCTTTTAATTTTTCAAAGCTCAGAGTCCTGGTCTCTCACAGAGACCCAGTGTGATTTCTCCTCAAACACCATGTGCAAAAGGCTCATTAATGTTTCAGGCCAGTGTCTGAGCGGCCATTTGGGCGTCACCGGTGCACACGCCCGGGTGGGCGGAGCCGATGATCTGGTTGTACGGGTGGAGAGTCACAGATTAGGTAAGGAGCAGTTTACAATACAAGCGGTGCGGTATATGTCAAACTAAAATGAATCCATAACAAGTGGATGCACTAAAATAAATGTAGTGTTCAAATGGCTGTGGAAAACACTGACTTTATAGAGCAGAATAATGAAGGACTTCTTACATAAATTTGAACAGTATTCCCTGAGCACCCTTTGTCCTAAAACCACACAGTTGCATATTCATGTCCCATGCTCTACAGATGGACAGAGGACACACGAGACAGGTTCACTTGTTATCTGCAGCAAATATATTAGGAAACAAACTGAAATGAAGACGCTTCTTATCTTCATAAATGTCACCAGGGGGAAAAACACTTGACACGCCGGCCTCGCTGAGAGCAAGCACGCTGTATTTAAACACAGGGTTATTTTATTTGTGCTCGTTTTTCGTGTCATCTATGCATCAAAAATCCATTAATGTGCCGTAAGCATTACAAGTCAGTGGGCAAGTCAGGTGCTGTTAATATTGCAACAGGGTTATTCTTGGATCAATGCTTTCAAAGTCCTTCTGAAGGACCAGTTTCATCATTTATTCAGACTAAACAGTGCGCCATGTTGTGACGGCAGAGATGGTGGTGGTGGTGGGGCAGGGTGGTGGGGCAGTGTGTTGGGGCAGTGTGGTGGTGCAGGGTGGTGGGGCAGGGTGGTGGGGCAGTGTGTTGGGGCAGTGTGTTGGGGCAGGGTGGTGGGGCAGTGTGGTGGGGCAGTGTGTTGGGGCAGTGTGTTGGGGCAGTGTGTTGGGGCAGTGTGTTGGGGCAGGGTGGTGGGGCAGGGTGGTGGTGGGGCAGTGTGTTGGGGCAGTGTGTTGGGGCAGTGTGTTGGGGCAGTGTGGTGGGGAAGGGTGGTCTGGCAGTGTGATGGGGCAATGTGGTGGGGCAGTGTGATGGGGCAGGGTGGTAGGGCAGTGTGGTGGGTCAGGGTGGTGGGGCAGTGTGTTGGGGCAGGGTGGTGGGGCACGGTGTTGGGGCAGTGTGTTGGGGCAGTGTGATGGGGCAGTGTGTTGGGGCAGGGTGGTGGGGCACGGTGTTGGGGCAGTGTGTTGGGGCAGTGTGATGGGGCAGGGTGGTGGTGCAGGGTGGTGGTGCAGGGTGGTGGTGGTGGTGCAGGGTGGTGGTGCAGGGTGTTGGGGCAGGGTGGTGGACCAGGGGTTAAACTATTTAATGCTCCCCATCAACAGTCTGCACCCGTATCTGCGCAGCAAGTCTAAAATGGAAATGTAACACCGGACTTCTTTGTACCATCAACTCCCTGTGTAAAGAATAAGTGCTCCTCTTATCCATCCACCCCCCCAGTGAAGACCACAAACATAAATAAATTCTGACACCTGAAGGGTGCAACTGAAGCTAACGATAACAAAAAGTAACGTTGAACCCCAGGACAGTAAGAGGAGTTTAAATCCTTCCATTTTTAATACGTGTACAATTAATTTTGTGTGCCGAGTGCGAGAAGTCTTAAAGCTTGTGAGTTCAACCCTGAAGACTCGGGCTGATTAAAGTAAAAGACAAACTAACTTTATTTAACAACAACTACTTCATCTTCATTACAGGAGTGGTGCAGCAGTAACCGTGAGCGGTCAGGAGATCATTAAGAGGAGAGGGAAATTAAATCATTTCATATATTTTTTGTTTCAGACGTTCCTGTGAATTACTGAATAATTGGACTTCTTCAGGACTCTTAAAATGCATTAAACAACTTGTGAATAATATATATTTCTAAAAACTAATCATAACTCGAAGACGTATTTATGCAACCAGTGATGAGGTCTTAAGTTAAAAGAAACTGCATGTTTGATCAGAAGCTTTTTCTTGCCACGTTAACTGGTTGAATTGATTTTAAAAATGCTTCTTTAATTCAGTTAAAACCCAAATATATTAACTTCATATTAACTAACATGAAGAGACAAAAGGTTATACAGCAAATCCTCAAATGTGGGATTCTCACACCAGCAAATGTTCTTTTTTCTTGCGTTCAAAAAGACGGTCAAAGCACATTCATTCTCCATCAACTGGCTTCATCATTTCAGCTCCAATTTCGGACTTTAGTTACAAAGAGCGTACGTACTAATCGCATGTGAAGTACATCAGCAGTGAGTTGAGCAGAGGACACAGGTTAAGGCGAGGTGTCTGAGTATATATAGCACTCAGAGACAGAGCAGCCGTTGCTCCAGGTAGATTAAAAGCTGTTAGAGAGTTGGGATCCAGCAAAGGAGGATCCAGCGACTACAGAAAGAAACCAGACAGTGCATTGCACAGAAAGAGAAATCAAGAGAGATCGAGCAGATGGCTGTCAGACCGGGATCACAGACTGGGGACAGTAGAGCCTGTTCAACCTGCCCCAGCCAGCCACAGCATGGCCACACACACACAGACACACACACACACACACACACACACACACATGCTCGTACAGGCCCAACACGCAATTATAGAGCTGTATTCAAACTATTTGATCTAATGCCCCAGCACACACAAACACAAGCTGAGAATAGGTCCAAATAAAACAAAGTGTTTGTGACTGATGCCCCGGAGCACAGTCACAAATAGGCGCACAGCAGGTGACAGTGTTAGGAGCCAATAGGGTGCGCAGTGTGTGCTAAGAGGATTAGTTGCAGGGTTTGGGGCACGTTTGCAGTCACGAGAATTAGTTTTTGTTCTTTTGAGCTGAATCGCGTTTTATTTACCTCTGGGGGGGAGGGGGTAAGTGTTACTTACTTATTACCTCAGTCACACTCGAACCACAAAAACAGACTTAAGTCTAGTGTTGCGCTCTGTCATATTTTAGCTTCTTATCACACAGGATTGTACGTCACATCTCCCTGGGAGTTCTGTACTTCCGCTTTGAGGTGATGAGAGGCAGAGCTGGAGTCAGGATGTGGGCTGGACCACCTGCTCGTCACCACCCGCCTGTCTGCTCGTCTCCCGTTGAGCAGTGAAAGCGTCCTATTAGTGTCTCACAGCCAGTTTGTCTGCCAAGCGTTTAGATTCTTTCCAAAATGTTGGTGTCCTACTTAATGAGACTAACCTGCCGTCCCGGAGGTATATTTCTCATCTCACCAACGTGGAATAATATTAGCCGGGCTTCAGTTCAACCCCCTTACTTATTGTATCCACACAGATTGGGTTTTATATACTCGATAATACGCCAGGTTAGTTTAAACGAGGATGTAAACTAACAAAACCCCAACTGAGTAAAAGTCATTTGTTTTAATAGTTTGACATTTTTAGGAAATGTGTTTTTTTGTTTTGTGGCTGAGAGTTGGATGAGCAGATTGATACCACGCTGTGTCTGTGCACAGTAAATATAAATCTAGAGCCAGCAGCTGGTTAGCTTAGCATTAGCATTAGCAAAAAGGGTGGAAACGGCTGTCCAGAGCTCACAAATGTCCCACGAGCACCGCTACAGCTAACTAATCAACATGTTACATCTTGTTTGTTTTATCCTTACAAAAAGTTTAAAACTACAAACTGATTCCAGTCTTTAAGCTAAACTAAGCTAAGCTAAGCTAAGCTAAGCTAAGCTAAGCTAAGCTAAGCAGCTGTTGATAGTAGCTTCATATTTACTGTCCAAACATGAGTGGTATCAATCTTCTAAACTAATTCCCAGCAAGACAGATGACCTTAGACGACGACCCTAGCTAGTGTGACCTCACATGACCGACCTGCTCGTCCAATTAACAAACTATCACACCCGCTGAACTATCCAGGGGAGTCCGAACTGGGGGTCCAGCGCCAGTGGGGGGCGTCCTTACCTGATAAATGTCTGACAGGCTGCTGCTTCCAGAGTCGCTGGTGATACTACATCCTGAGTGGCTGGAGGAGACGTGGGTCACCTGTGGATGCAAGCCGTCGGCCAGGTGAAGTCTGCTGAAGTCTGCGGGGAGCTGCACGTACACACACACACACACACACACACACACACAACATACACACAGATGGTCAGTATCAGCCAGCTCAGCAGTCACCACTGGTCACTCACGCTAACACTCATGCTGGCTGCCAGCCAACTGAAGACACACTTAGCGGCTCGTTTGTCTGAAGATTTAGAGAAGAAAGTGTCTTTACTACTTGGATATTATTGTGATTTCTTCTTCGTCCTTGTATTTGTTTTCCATTTGATCATTTTGCAGTGGACACAGACTCATTTTGATGAACTGAACAGCGGCTGTTGAAAGATTTGCATGTGATTTATACACAGAAAATACTGCCGCTTTAATTTTAATTAGAAAATACACTCTTATAATAATGAACACTACGGATTATCTTTACCTTCACTCCACAGCTGTGACTTTACCATATTAACTGAACAAAAACATTATAATTAGTCCCACTGCAAGAGCTCAACTTTACACGTAATTCACTATCAAAGAAAAGAAAAATGTTAATTAAATCATCTGACGTCCATAGAATCCGTCAAAAACATTAATTAGCTTTAACATAGGACTGAATAAAGTAGTTTAAAAGCACCTGGTGTCCATTTATCAAAAGTCAAAAAGGAAGTCCAACGTGTGTCAGTGACAAACGGACGGTTCAACCGACACACTGAAAGTGCTTCGACACTTCTGCAGCTCCTGATATCAGCGTTAGCGCTGGAACTTCTTATTATCAACTGAATACACCAACAAGAAGCGCTGCCTACATTCAGGAAACACCCCAATTAAAGCTCGCAACTCATATAACCTAAACCAACACGAGGCAGTAATGGGGGGAACCCCTCGGAGTAGTTTATACTGTATAAAGTAACAGAAAGCCGTAATTAGCCATGTTGTAAACGAGCTAACCCACTTCTCCATGGAGATGACCCTGAGATGGAAAACACATCAGAAGCCCCCTGCTGAGGCTTTACGATGGTTAAAACCAAAACAAGTGTTTGTGGTTTATTTGAAGAACATGCTGTACTGTATTTAGATTTAGATTATTTGAGCGGAAATGACACTTTCCAAGCAAAAATGCCAAACTGCAAATACTTAGCAGTTATTTTAATAATTAAATGGAATATTTGGGGGGATTGGACAGTTAAAAACAGGGCCTATAAGAGCGACTCTCTAACATATTGTAGACGAAGTATTTACAGTTAGAAAAAGTACTCTATTACTCCCTCATCGGGTAATTACATTACACCTATAAGGAGAGTAAATCTCAGTAATTATCCTTCTATAGTCCTTTATTTATATATTATATTACTAGTAATATTATTAGACATTTAACATATTATTTTCACATGTGCACAATATAAAGTGTTTCCGAAAGAAACCCTTCAAATATGACTAGAAAGCCACAAGAGTGAATTATGAATGTAATCAAACTGAACTGGTTCATGGCGTGTATGGATGTGAATATTTAATGGCCGAATGTTTTATTTACCAACATATATTTGATACTGTGCAGGGAGACGCTCTGAGACACTTTTAACTCTGGCAGATCATCAGTATTAAATTCTTTACATCTAAAAGTCAAATGTGGCTGATGTAACTGGGCTGCTTCGTTCATCATGTGATACGAGAGCTAAATCTAAACATCCAGAGACTCAGTCGAACGGTCTTTTTACAAGATGTATGATTTCAGATGTGGATAGTAAACAAGAATTTCATTTATGCATTTTAAATGTTTCTTCCCGATGGCATAAATAAAGGCCAGATGATGGATTTCAGATGTAAAGAAATGAACTTTGCTCCACTGAATCCTGATGTGACCGTCGTGCCGTCAGCTCTTCTTAAGCTGCAAAAGGTAAAATTGTCTCTGAAGAGAAGCAGTCTGGGTGTCAGTGCCATCTGCCTCAAAAAGCACTTTGGGCTCTAAATAACTACACTGCCTCGGATAGTTTTTGGAAAGCAGCCTCCACCGCGGCAGCACTGTGAAGTCTCACTTGGATGACAAACGGAATAGATTGGATAGAAATACATCTTGGGAAGTTCATTTGCAAGTAAATGGGTTTGAGCCGTCAGCTGCTCTTGAGCGTACTCTGAGAAAACGTTACAGCTTCTGAAGCACTCGTCAACTTAATTAAAGAGTTTGGAAAATGGGAGGAAAAGTGTTTTTTTTGCTGGCAGAATTATCACTCAGGAATATTGGAAACTAGCTTCGACTAAAAGACTTCTTTAATATTCATGATCTGCCCTTTGAGACGGAGCCATGGTAAAAATTGAAGAGCTTGGAGGTGTTGTGGCACTGAATGCATTCGGCAGAAGGTGCGACAAGACCTTTTCCGAGTGGGTTGTGAGGGGAAAATGACAAAACAAGACATATCTACTCACAACTTTATGTGTCATTGACAAGAGACTGAGACAGTGCAGCTCCTGTGGCACTGAGGTGTGATGTGACTACACTGTGTCAAAGATTGCCATCACGTTTAATTATCTGGCTGGCTGCACTAACCAAAATGGTGGACCGGAGGGCCCAGTCAGTCGCTAACACCCCTCAGGCTGCAATTTCCCATCCCCTCATCTGAACGCCTCCAGCTGACTTCCATGTTATTATTACTGGCTGGGCATTATTGTGTTAGTGTGACAAATCTCTTTGTCTGTTTGTAACTGCAGTGATAAAGCCTCATCACATTTTCCTTGTGATGACTTGTGGGAGCAAAAGAGATTACGGTGCAGTCTCTCGTGTAACTTCATAAGCAGAGCTACGACTATAAACCATTTATATTTATTACCGGCCATCAGGTCGGAAGATTGTTGTGGCTTTGAGGCTTTAACTTTATTGGGAGCAATAACAAAAGTATAGAATATCACCAGCCTTATCCTTTACGAATATAGGAAAGTATTGTAGATAAAAACAAACCTTCACGTCAGATAAATACCTCAATTATTAACATATTCTTAACAATGAGAGGAAGTGCACACAGCGTAAATTAATTGAATATTCTAATTATTGAGAGTACAAGATGGAGAGTTTGTCAATATGTGGTCTATATGTCAATAATAATATCCCCACTGGTTTCCACAACCAGCTAGAAAAGGTCCCACCTCCTCCCCACGCACCCCCCATAAACAACAAGCCACACCCCCCAGAAAGAGGGAGAGATAAAGGGAGGGCAGGAAAGAGGGATAAAGGGAAAGGATAATAAACACTTAATCCTTTCTCTACACTCATTTAGGTCATCTGTCTGTCGGCCAATAAGCCGGGGTCCATTCACTCTATAAGCATGCATGCCGTTGACCTCTTCGGCCCAACGGCATGCAGGAGACTCGGCAAAGATGGATGCCAGCACAATAATAAAGACACGCATTTAGTTTTCCCAATCAGTGGCACGACAACACAGCAACACATGTAAAGTGCGTCATTAACCCCATAGGCCAGCAAAGACTGTACAAGCATGCTATTGTTTAGATCTATTACTGATACGCTCACAATCGCCCGGAGCACACAATTGTGATCGTCCTCCTACCTTACAGGAGCCTCTCTGCGCCTCTCTGCGCCGCTTTGCTCCGAATTCAGTGCTCTCTCGCGGACAAATGAAGTGATCTCTGCAGAACCGCCAGCCGAAAATACGTACAATCAGCTGTCACAGGAGGATTAGGCATTGCTCTAATGCTCGAGCCACAACACTCAGCTCTGCCTACATGTGAGCAGATGTGGCACTCCTTAAATTACACTGAAGACCTAATGACCTAGATTGCTGGGTGGAAGCCCTGGGTGGCTCTCCATCTCTTCACCGCCTTTATATGCTGGGGGTGAATCTGTGCTACTGCACTCGATGTCCAATATTGGAAATGCAAAGGGGAACAAAGCATTAAGGGGTCTTAAAAACACCCTCATAGTTCTACTGAAGGGAGTAATATTTAAACTGTTGGTTTAATGGGTTTAAATTATGGATCAAAACACAACAAAAAAAAAAGTTGTGTGTCTGATTTCAAGCAGCTGAAAAGTGCCCAAAGCCGCGCTGTTCCTTTCAACATTTCACATGTGGTTTTAACTTTGGCTAATTGTTAAAAGAAAATGGAGAGCTGCTAATGTTGGAAGGCTAAGAGACAGCAAGCACATCCCAGAGTTTCCCCTGACCATGGTGGCAGCTTCTCGCTTTCCTGAGCCTCGGGGATCAAGAGATTAAAACCCTTTCGACAGGGTGTCTGATTAAATGGGCCTGATATGCTCTCTGGGCTTTCCCCACCACCAGTCAGTACCACACAAGCCAGCAGTTAGACAAGAGGTGAAGGTTACCCACGATGAGGAATACAGGCCACTATATCGCTATTATGATAATTGTTGTTCCAGATGTCAAATGTTGTAACAAGTATGCTACTCCTGCCGAACCAATGTCAGTGGAGGTGAAACAAATCTCCAAAAAGTTTTCATATTACTGCCAGTTGTTAACAAGACTATGGGTGACAAACGTGCAAGTAAACGAAGACACAGGTATTATATTAGTGGTACAGAGAGGAGTGTATTCACCCCTGTTACACTTTCCATGTGATTTATTATCAAAGCTCAGCAAAGACATTATTTCAATAAAATGTTCAAAGATAAGACAGCATTCATGGCCAAGCAATCACCGAAAGATAAAGCCATAAACCTTCATAAAAACCTAATAAATCGACTTGAATTGTGCTATGATGGTGTAAGTCAACGTGTGCTTTGTTGCAGTAAAGATAAAATGCAGCTTTACGAATGGAAATCGCAGGTCTCCAGAGGAAAGATAGGCAAAAGGGGGAATTAAACATGTGGCAGCCAATGGTCATGCGCCTACTATGGTGATGCCATTACTGTAATACGATCTGGTGGCTCTTATTGACTCTACCCAGGGTGGGTTTCCTGCTGGGCTAAATTAATATTTACACAAGCCTCCATTTGTATGCTAAAAATATAGGATAACTAAAATCTAATGAAGGGCCAGGCAGAGAAGATAAAGAAAGAAAAGTCAGACAGAAGAAGAGAACGTGTAAATCTAGAGATGTTCCCCGTGAAAACACAAGAGACATGTTTACTCCTTGCAGAATATGTGGCTGACTTCTGTAGCAGTTCTATTTAATTGCCATTCTTGTTAATGGCTTGTGTGCTTGTTTTGTCTTGAGGTGCATGTGTAAGGGGCTTTCGTCACATTTTGGCTGTAGAACCTCTTATATTCTTTTAAAATATAGTATATTACTCAAATGACAGAGCAACTTTAAGACTGTAGATTATTACAGTCATACTATATGAGCAAGAGATGTTAATAGTGCTGATGACAAAGTATGTTGAGCATCACTCCTGCATGTAGTCTGTAAAACCTCGTAACTTCCCAGAGGAAACATTACTATCCACGCTGCAGAGCTGCCTTTGGCTACATATGGCACATAAAAAACATAATGATGTTATAAAATACATTACATTTAAAAAAAATAAAAGTAAAATGTTGTGTAAATATGCATTTATATAGTTTGAGATGTTTTAGAAATCCATCTGATGCATGAAAGCCTCTCAGAAACAGATCACTGGTGTCCTACCAGACCTCCCAGAAGAAAAGCTGCACAGACTGTGAGGAAAGAGGATGAGATATGCCATCAACAATGACTATTATAGGAATATTAAGCTGATTTTCGTTTGGCATCTGTGCTCAGCGATCCATGAAGCGTCCATCAGTGTGATTTACAGCCCTGTCTCTGGTGTGTCTGTGTGTGTGTGTGTGTGTGTGTGTGTGTGTGTGTGTGTGTGTGTGTGTGTGTGTGTGTGTGTGTGTGGTCGCGACGTGTGAGTGATGCCAGCGGCGCTGACAGCCGATCAATCCGTTCACCATTCAAGTTCAGATCAGCTCAGGCCTCCGACTGTCTGCTGGAGCTGCCGGCTGCTTCCAGCACCACGGACAGCGCCACCAGCTGCAGCGCTAAATAAACCAGATGGTCAAACTAGTACTTCAGCTGGTGAGGCTAAAACACACATAATATACCCCAAAATATCAACTGTATAGACTTCCTGCTTTAAAGCAGCACATTCTGCATCACGTAATGTGCTGCCAGGGCTGCAGCTCCTATAGGTTAAGAGGTGGGGTAACTGAATTTAGGGCAGCTTCATCTCTGCACACATGACACATGACATCACCTCTCTGATATATTGCTTATACAGAAGTCTCTCAAATGGAAAAGACACCTGGCGTGATAAATTTCATGGGCTCATCTTAGGGACCCTACAATCAAATAGTGTCATCTCCTTGCGTCGTAAAACATAACGAGGGCACAGACGTCGGTCGTTAAACACACACACATGTGCACCTGCTGGATGTGTGTGTGCGCCTTTAACCAAAGGAAAAATCATTATTATGTACATGCATCGACAAGTAGCCTACAATGCACGTTAGAGTGGTTATTAGCCACCCATTGACCTGGTTGTTATATTTGCTTTCACTTCTAATAACACAAATATGCGTGACCTATTATTTTACGAGAATGAACTACGCCTATAAGATCAATAGAGTCCTTAAAATGCACGCGACTGTGTGCGTGTGTCTGCGCGCGTGAGTGACAGCAAGCACATGGCGGCCGTTTCTAGTTCAACACACTGACACACATCGGGGGCTCGGCAGGGCAAGAATCAGCCTCTGTTCGGGTTTCTGTCGCGTCCTTGGCCTGCCCTGCGTTCATTCATCTTGTGGAGGCTCGATAGAAATCCGATGCACATCCATTATACGGCCGGTAA